>NC_034612.1:3588208-3600839 GCF_900095145.1 Mus pahari
AGAAGAAGAAGAAGAAGAAGAAGAAGAAGAAGAAGAAGAAGAAGAAGAAGAAGAAGAAGAAGAAGAAGAAGAAGAAGAAGAAGAAGAAGGATAAGAACCTGGAGGCAGGAGCTGATGCAGAGGCCATGGAGGGGCGCTGCTTACTGGCTTGCTCAGCCTGCTTTCTTATAGAACCCAGGGCTACCCGCCCACTAATTAAGAAAATGCCTTCCAGACTTGTCTACAGCCTGATCCAATGGAGGCATTTTCTTGACCATGGCTCCCTCCTATCAGATGACTGTACCTGCCTGTGTCAAGTTGACAGAAACCAGCCAGGACAGGGAAGAAGGACGTGCACCATGAGGGTGTCAGAGAATCTGCTTGGGTGTCAGTCCTCGGCTCCCATCTTGTTTGAGGCAGGGGTCTCCTGTTCTCTGCTGTGCACTTCAGTCTTGCTGGTCCGTGAACCTCCTGTCCCGACGCCAGTGTGCTGAGCTCGCAGACGCCTGGGGTGATGTGTGCTTGTGCGGCAGGCGCTTTAGCCAGGGATCCCAGCCCAGAGGTGTTAGCTTGAGAAGAACAGGTTGGCTAGGCACTCAACTTACATCTGGTTCCCCCTAAGAACCCCCAGACGCCACCCTCTCTGATTAGGGCCGAGCTCATTTATTCAGTAATTAAGGAGCATTTCCTCAGCTCCTGAAACAAAGCCTTTGGATGTCTGACCAAAGCTGCCCCCACCCCACCCCAGGAAAATGTTCTCTAAAAGAGAAGCATACAGTATTAAGGGCTTGGCTTCCCTGGCCAGCAGGAGCCTGTGCTCATTTCCATGGCTCCTGTTGCTATGACAACACAACACTTCCACCTACAGACGTTTTGGGGGTCTCTGGATGAAATCAAAGGGTCAGGGAGGTATGAAGCTCCTCTGCCCTGCCATGGTCACCTTGAGCAGATGAAGCAGAGGGTCTGGAGATTATGGGGGTGGCTCCTCTGGGGCCCCACTGCATCCTGATTTACAGTCCCAAAGCCGGAGTCACGCCTTGGTGAGGCTGAGAGTACACCGAGCGCCCGCCCGAGGCAGTCTCCGCATCCACACTGCATCTTTAGGCTTTCCCGACCATTTAAGAGTCCTTCGGCTGGGGAGATGGTGACTAGGGGAGTTCCCTGCGCATTCAGAAGCTCCCAGCCTGGATCAAGAAGAGCGGACCACTCAGCAGAGCTACTGCTGGGCCTGAAGGGGGAAGGGCCAAGGTGAGAGGTCAGAGGCTTCAAGATGGAAGATGGCCCTCATGTCCTTCCCCCATGACAAGTCTCACAGGGAACCCTCCCACATCATATCAAGAGCAAAGGCGACGGACGGACGGCATGTGGCTTCCAAAGACAAATCATGAAAGGCATTGCCCAAAAAGTACTCCGGAGACAGAGATCTGGCTGTGTCTGTCTCCCCGATGGTGGGATTAAAGGCTTGCTGCTTTGAGAATACTGGAGCACTCCCATGGAGAGACCCTGCACCGTGGACCTGCAGGCTTGAGTACAGGAGATCTTGCAAAGAGGTCTCCAAGCCTTCAGACTCTGCAGGGCACAACGCAGCTTCACTAATCTTAAGAGACACCACCATTGCCAAGGGTCCCCCTTTTTTAAAAAAAAAAAAAAAATATGTATTCAAAGCTGTAGAGATGGCTCAGAGGTTAAGAGTTCAGTTCCCGGGCTGGTGAGATGGCTCAGCAGGTAAGAGCACCTGACTGCTCTTCCGAAGGTCCTGAGTTCAAATCCCAGCAACCACATGGTGGCTCACAACCATCCGTAACGAGATCTGGCGCCCTCTTCTGGAGTGTCTGAAGACAGCTACAGTGTACTTACATATAATAAATAAATCTTAAAAAAAAAAAAAAAAGAGTTCAATTCCCAACAACCACATGGTGGCTCACAACCACCTGTAATGAGATCTGATGACTTCTTGCCAGGCGGTGGTGGCGCACCCCTTTCATCCCAGCACTCAGGAGGCAGAGGCAGGCAGATTTCTGAGTTCGAGGCCAGCCTGGTCTACAGAGTGAGTTTCCAGGACAGCCGGGGCTACACAGAGGAAACCCTGTCTTGAAAAACCAAAAATAGTATAAAAGATTTATTCATTTATTTTATATGACTACACTGTTGTTCAGACACACCAGAAGAGGGCATCGGGTCCCATTACAGACGGTTGTGAGCCACCATGTAGTTGCTGGGAATTGAACTCAGGACCTCTAGAAGAGCAGCCAGTGCTCTTAACCACTGAGCCATCTCTCCACCCATTCTCCCCACCCCCCTTTTAAAATGATGTATACCGGCTGCCTCAGCTGGGTCGGTCCTTTGGAATCAAGACATCTACCTCAACTAGAAAAACATGACAGACATTCAGAGACACAAAGGCTCGTGTTTGGTTTGGGTTTTCATAATGGACATATTTTTCACACAGCTGTTTTTTATATCTTTGCCATGAGTTAAGATGAGCGGTTTAAAAAAACAAAAACCCTCCTACTCCTGTGTGCCCCACAGAGGCAGTTCTGCCTAATACAGAATGCTTCCGACGGAGAAAGCCAATTTTTCAGGATTACTTCAGGGGCCATATTTTGTACACCCAACACACAGCTTCTCCTGATAAGAGCTGGAGGACGAGAGTCATTGCAAAGGAGCTACCGCCCCCTGGTGGCCACACAGCCCTAACACCCAGCGCTCTGTCTCTCTCCCCTGCACGTTTTTTTTGGGGGGTTGGTAGTTGTTACATTGTTACATTTTACATTTCCCATATAATATATTTCAATTCTATTCCCCCTCACCCTCCTCCCGACACCCCTGAGGCCTCCAAGATCAGCTTCTTTCCGATTACAACCTGACTCACAGACATGCTTACTGTTAAAAATTCTGAAAATGTCACCTAACAATCCAGGACAGATGAGGCTTTTGAGAACTGGGGCTCGGGGGGGGGGGGGTCAAAGAGGAGCGGTCACCCTTCAGACTTAGCCCAGAGCTGTGGGCTAGATCTCAGCATCTGCAAAGGGGGCCCTGTGCTCTCGGGTACCCCGAAGTCCCTGCCCCTCCCCAGTGTCTCCCATTCATCAGCAGGGCTCTCAGACATTCTGAATTTGCCCAAGTCGTTAGAGTTTGTTCATGTCGGCCTCCCAGGAAGCCCCGGAGAGAGGAGGGCCCTACACATGGCAATTTTATGTCTGAGTGCCGAAAACGTCAGAGGGTAAGTGATTTGCCCGGGGTAGTGGCCTTGTGTGTGAATGGACATCAGTCTGGCCTGAGAGCCCCTTGTCTTCTGTGACAGCAACTCACACACACACACACACACACACACACACACACACACACTGGTTGTCTCCTCTTCAAAAGGCTTTTACAGTGAAATGACCACTTAGGATGTCTGAATGACATCTCAGATATTGCTCAGAGAGCAACGTTGAAGACCCTTGATCAAGGGTTAAACACAAGAACCTCTGGGCCAGCCGGTGTTACCAGGCTAGCGCAGTGGTTCTCAACCTTCCTAATGCAATCACTTCAAGTAATGACTATTCCTGATTGTCAACTTGATTATATCTAAAATGAACTACAATCCAGAATTGAAGGGCTCACCTGTGATCCAGATCTTGAGGCTGGGAGACACAAGTTTCTGACCTGGATCTTGGGGTGGTGATCTTGAGGCATAGTGGCCATGAAAAGCTTAGGCCCTGGGACTGGAGAGATGGCTCAGTGGTTAAGAGCACTGACCAATCTTCCAGAGGTCCTGACTTCAATTCCAGCAGCCACATGGTGGTTCACAACCATCTGTAATGAGATCTGATGCCTTCTTCCAGGTGTGTCTGAAGACATCGACAGTATACCCATATACATAAAATAAAATAAATAAATGAATCTTAGAGAGAGAGAGAGAGAGAGAGAGAGAGAGAGAGAGAGAGACTTAGGCCCAGGCAAGGCCTTTAATCCCAGGAGACTGAGGCAAGGAGATCTCTGAGTTCAAAGTCAGCCTGGGCCAAAGCAAGTCCCAGATCCAGACAAGGCAGTACACACCTTTAATCTGGGCCACACCTTCTGCTGTGAGACCTATATAAGGACACTGGAAGAAGGCTGATTCACTCTTCTTGCCTGCTTGCACTTACTTGCCAGCACATCTGCTGGGACCTACTTCTACAGAAGACCCGCTGAAACACCCAGCCTCGTGGGACCGAGCAACTGCTAGATTCTTGGACTTCCCACTCACAGCTGAGCGTTGTTGGAGAGTTGGGCTACAGACTGTGAGTCATCATAACAAATTCCCTTACTATATAGAGACTACCCAATAGTTCTGTGACTCTGGAGAACCCCGACTAACGTACTACACTATAAAATTATATTTTAACATAGTTTCCTCATGCTGTGGTAACCCCCAACTATAAAATTATTTCATTACTACTTCATAACTGTAAGCTTGCTACTGTGAATTGTAATGTAATGTAATGTAAATAGCTAATATGAGACCCCCGTGGGGTCACAGGTTGAGAATCACTGCACTAGCGTTATCTGCAGGGAAAGGAACTTCAATTGAGAACAATGTTTCCATAAGATCCAACTGTAGGGCATTTTCTTTCTTTTTTTTTAAGATTTATTTATTTATTTTATGTATGTGAGTACTATAGCTGTACAGATGGTTGTGAGCCTTCATGTGGTTGTTGGGAATTTTTAGGACCTCTGCTCACTCCAGTCAACTCGGTTCGCTCAGTCCCTGCTCGCTCCAGCCCAAAGATTTATTTATTAGTATACATAAGTACACTGTAGCTGACTTCAGATGCACTAGAAGAAGATGTCAGATCTCATTACGGTGGTTGTGAGCCACCATGTGGTTGCTGGGATTTGAACTCAGGACCTTTGGAAGAGCAGTTGGTGCTCTTACCCTCTGAGCCATCTCACCAGCCAGGGCATTTTCTTAATTAGTGATTGATGGGGGAAGGCCCTGCCCATTGTGGGTGGAACCATCTCTTGGCTGGTGGTTGGGGGTTCTATAAGAAAGCAGGCTGAGGGCCGGGCAGGGTGATGCAGGCTGAAACCGGATTTGGTGATGCATGCCTCAAATCCCAGCACTCGGGAGGCAGAGGCAGAGGTGGTAGGTTGGGGCTAGCTTGGGCTACACAGTGAGTTCCAGACCAATTTGAGCTACCTGCAGGTGACAGATCGGTAAACTAGATTCGCACCACCAAGTCAGTCTGCAAGTGGCAGAGCTAGGATGCGAACCCACCCAAATCCAGAACCTGAGGGCTAAGGCAGGTAGGAGCCAAACTTGGTGACCTGCATTCAATCCACAAACCCATATGGTAGAAGGAGAAAGTCCAGGTTTGCAAACTGATCTCAGTGTACATGCACACACACAAACAGCATTTCTTTCTTTTTTTCTTTCTTTCTTTTTTTCTTTCTTTCTTTCTTTTTTTTTTAATTAAGAGATAGGAGCTGTTGTCCCATTCTGCCGTTGAGAAAACGGCAGAAGGGAGTAACTTGCTCCAAGATCACAAGAGGCTGAGGGCAAATATCTGAATCTGTGGGCCGTCTGACTCCAGAGTGTGCCCTGTAACCTCTCAAAGCAGGCCCTGGAAGCTTCCGGTTCAATATTTGTGGGTTGAGATGGGAGGCCTGCCCTCTGCACCAAGGAAAACTTAATCTGGTAAACAAAAGGCCATAGTCAGCCCCTCCCGAGAATGCAAACTAAAAAAGGTCAGGGAGGGCATGTTGGCTCAAAAGGACCCGGGTGAATTCTAAGCCAGCTCCCGACCAACCTGGGCTACATCGTGAATTAATTCCTAGCCAAGCCTGGGCTACACGGTGAGAAGCCATCTCAAAAACAAAAGTTGATTAGAGAAGACAAGAAAGGGGGAAAGAAAAGGGACAAACGGGGAAACCGGGACTAAGAAGTGGGAAACGTCTGGTGGTGTGGCTACTGCCATTGCACACCAGAGAAACTGAGGCACACAGAGCCGAGGCCAAGGAAGCTAGCAGATACTGGGATGGGGAGGCTGGACGCGAACGCTCGCGCTGGCCGGGGCCTAGACCCCGCCCCCTGCCGCTTATTGGCTGCTTCCGCACCTGATGCACACAAGCGACAGCCAATGGAAGCAGCACACGGAGCGCCTTTTCCCGGGGGGGGGGGGATGCCCTAACTTGCTCGAGAACCCGGAAGCGCGGCGGATGGACAAATCGAGCCAACCAATCCGCCGCAGCGAGGGTGGCCGTCCGTCCAATGGCGAGGCGACGGGGGCGGGGGCGAGGCGACGGGGCGGGGCCTGCAACCGCGGCTGCGGGGAACGGCCGCGCGGGCTTGGATGGTGCAGGCGGGCGGGCGGGCGAGCTCGGACCCTGGGCCGGTTCGCGGAGGGAGCTCGCGGCAGCCTCAGTTTCCCCCTCCTGCGGGAGTAAGCCGAAGCCTGCTGGGCTCGAGCCGCTGCACAGGATGCGCGAAGTGATGACGTGGCGGGTCAGGCCCCGGAGCTCCGGCGTCATCCCTCATCTGTAAACCCGGGAGCTACAGGTAGCTTGCTCGCTCTTCGCAAGGGGGCTGACAGCATGCAAGGCTGGCCGCCGGCGCAGTGCCCGGCACACCATAGTTGCCCAATAAATGCTTATTGTTGGCAAGATGGCATTTGCATACCTGATCCCTCGCTTCCCGCCCCTGCCAGCCCCCAAGCTTGTGTTCGCCCTCGCGGAGGTAGGGCATCATCACCCACTGTTGCTGCCCAGGCCTTGGGGCTCCTTGTCTTGGACAAGCCAGGGGGATGTTAGGGTAGAAGGGACACACCACTATGGGCACCGAGGCGGTGTTCGTATGGTAAACATCAGGACACCAGACATTTGTCCTTATCGAAGATTGTTGTGTGTGCCCATGGGCGTGTGCAGGAGTGACGGCCCAAACAGACGCTTGTGGTGAACTGGTGGACTAAGGCGGGTGCTGACAAGTACCTGGCTTCACTTTTCTGAGTTCTGATTGCGTCTCCTCTGGGGAGGGCGGTGTGGAAACATCACCTCCTGGGGTTGTGGGCTGAGACTGTGGAAGTTAATATATGTAAATGCGTTAGATTCCTAGCAGCTACCCGGGAGGAGCTAGGGGTTAGTTAGGATGAATCTTTCCAGGCTGGCCCTGCACTGTGAGACCCCTCCCCCTCCGCCTTCTCCCTGGTCCCTAATGAATTAGAAAGTGTGATGACTCTGTGTCCATCTGGGAATGGGTCCACTCCCCCTGCCTCATTCTTTTACGACGCTTGTTTCCTCGCAGGGTCCTGCTTTTCCTGTGACGAGTCGCGGCGCTCTGGGCCCAGCCCTCAGTCCAGATGATACTCATGCCGATGGCGTCGGTGGTGGTGGTGGCCGAACCCAAATGGGTCTCCGTCTGGGGCCGTTTCCTGTGGATGGCGCTGCTGAGCATGGCTCTGGGGTCGCTGCTGGCCCTGCTGCTGCCGCTGGGAGTTGTGGAGGAGCAGTGCCTGGCTGTGCTCAGAGGTTTCCACCTGCTCAGGAGCAAAGTGGACAGGGCACAGCCTGTGGTCCCCAAGTGCACTAGACCATGCACGGAGCTCAGTGTCTCCTCCCGGGACGCGGGGCTGCTGACAGTCAAGACTAAGGCGTCTCCAGGTGAGTGCGCTGGCTAACTTGGTTGGCCTTGTCAGTTTGTGTGTGTGTGTGTGTGTGTGTGTGTGTGTGTGTGTGTGTGTGTGTGTAAGCATGAGGACGTCCCAGTGAATGAGGCAGCCCAGAACTGCAGTCTGAGTGACTGAGAACAGGTGTCCCAGCGCTTGGAGGGAGACACAAAGGGTGGGCCCTGAGCTGCACCTCAGATCTAAATGGGGGTGGTTTGAGGTTTGAGGAGGAGGTGCACCTGAGAACAGTGCTCCGGAACCCCTGGGGATGGGACTGGAGAGCGCTCCAGGAACTCAGAGAAGTCTGGATGGGTGCTCACCCTCAAAGGGAGCCAGATCTCAGTCCAAAGTGAGGTCCCGGCGTGCCCCGTGTGCACAGTTGAGTGTTGCAGCAGCCTGCCTGGATGCCAGCGGCACACTGTCCCCAGGGGTCACAACCAGACATCACCACAATGGAATCACATCATTAGAAGCAGGGGCACAGCTCTGATAGCACCTGTCTCGTATGCACAAGGGCCCGGGTTCCAGTCCCCAGCACTGTCAGAAAACAGAAATAGTCCGGGCATGGGAAGGGCCAGGGATAGCCGAAGGCAAGGTGTTGGCACCCCCAGGCCTGAAGGAGAGGGGCTCAAGAGATAAGAGCCACCTGTCCGCAGGGACGGTGGGCTACCCAGCGCAGCCATACTGCAGGGAGAATACAGGGAGAGCAAAAGCAGAAGATAGTTGGCAGGGGACCTCCCAATGCAGAGTGGCCCAGGACACAGGATGGCAACCAGCACTCCACCCGGCAGAGCTGCGGGGAGCGGCAGTACCTGGGGCCTGAGTCACAGAAGCAGCATGGCTGTGGTGGTGTCCCTGGGAGGCCTGCACAGGGACAGCCCACCCTGCTCATCAGGCCTCTCTGGCTCTCTTCCAGCAGGGAAGCTGGAAGCCAAGGCTGCCCTAAACCAAGCCCTGGAGATGAAGCGCCAAGGCAAGAGGGGGAAAGCCCACAAGCTCTTCCTGCACGCCCTCAAGATGGACCCCGGCTTCGTAGACGCCCTGAATGAGTTCGGCGTCTTCTCGGAAGAAGACAAGGACATCATCCGGGCGGACTACTTGTACACCAGGGCCCTGACCATCTCGCCCTTCCACGAGAAAGCCCTGGTCAACCGGGATCGGACGCTGCCCCTTGTGGAGGAGATTGACCAGAGGTACTTCAGCGTCATCGACAGCAAAGTGAAGAAGGTCATGTCCATCCCGAAGGGGAGCTCGGCGCTGCGCAGGGTCATGGAGGAGACCTACTACCATCACATCTACCACACGGTGGCCATCGAGGGCAACACGCTCACCCTCTCGGAGATCAGGCACATCCTGGAGACCCGCTACGCCGTGCCAGGGAAGAGCCTGGAGGAGCAGAATGAGGTGATCGGCATGCACGCGGCCATGAAGTACATCAACACCACCCTGGTCTCCCGCATCGGGTCTGTCACCATCGACGACATGCTGGAGATCCACAGGAGGGTACTGGGGTACGTGGATCCAGTGGAGGCCGGCAGGTTCCGGAGGACCCAGGTCCTGGTGGGCCACCACATCCCACCCCATCCCCGGGATGTGGAGAAGCAGATGCAGGAGTTCACGCAGTGGCTCAATTCAGAGGACGCCATGAACCTGCACCCGGTCGAGTTCGCGGCCCTGGCCCATTACAAACTGGTATACATCCACCCTTTCATCGACGGCAACGGGAGGACCTCCCGCCTGCTGATGAACCTCATCTTGATGCAGGCGGGATACCCGCCCATCACCATCCGCAAGGAGCAGAGATCCGAGTACTACCATGTACTGGAAGTCGCCAACGAGGGTGACGTGCGGCCTTTCATCCGCTTCATAGCCAAGTGTACTGAGGTCACACTGGACACTTTGCTCCTTGCTACCACGGAGTACTCGGTGGCGCTGCCAGAAGCCCAGCCCAACCATTCTGGGTTCAAGGAGACGCTCCCTGTGAGGCCCTAACCGCCGGCCCTCCCTTGGCATCCAGAGAAGGCCTTTCTAGAAACCGTTCTCCCCTGGTAGCAAAA
Organism: Mus pahari; assembly: GCF_900095145.1. Taxonomy (NCBI): domain Eukaryota; kingdom Metazoa; phylum Chordata; class Mammalia; order Rodentia; family Muridae; genus Mus; species Mus pahari. Next base: position 3,597,873 of record NC_034612.1, read on the forward strand.
AGGAAACCCTTAAACATTCTTTATCTCCAGATGTTTTTCAGTCGAAAAAGAAAACTAAATTAAATTATTAAGCCCGCCTTTAGGATAATTTATAGTTCAGCCAAGTTATTTATTTTTTACTTTATTTTTTTGGTGAGCTAGCAGCACCGAGTGGTGCTGTGACCACTGCACCCGTGGTCATCCCGGCACCCAGTAGGGCAGCAGTGCTTTTCTAATGTCCTGAGCCTGGGTGTCTAGACAGACTTTGCACTAAGGGCAGAGGCAGCAAGATCTGTGAGACGGAGCTCAGGGCCACAGGGATCACTCGGATGCCTGGAGGCCCTGAGACCTCAGAAGGCTGCAACCTTGGGCTGAACCTGCCCTGTGCTGAGGCGGGGTTTTATTCCTGAGAGGCTGTGGCAGCAACTTCTACTGGCAGCCCAGCCCTTTGACACAGGAAGCAAACATTACAGTCTCCAGTAGGAGGTTGCAGATTTCCAAAGACCCTCTGAGCTATATTAACTTGCTAGCCCGAGTGAGGGCGAATAGCGCTTCCCTACCCAGACTGTTCTGAGGGTGGAGGGCGGGCAGACCGGCTTTTCCTTATCTTTGCCCTGTACTTCATTTGCATCAACTGAGGCTAGCCTTTCTCCAAGCCAACCTACCCCATCACTCCACAGAGCGGGTCTGCCTTCACCTCCCACTCAGTCTTCTGAGGACACGGGAGGTGACGCTTGGCGGTAGAATGCCACCAGCATGCACCACACATAAGGTACCTGCCCTAACATTACAGAAGGATATATCTGAGAAACCGCATCAACCCCAAATAAGCAGTTCTGATAAAACGAGCAAACATCTGTGACCACGACCCTGCCTTTCCCACTTTGTCCTGTGGTTTGAAACCCTCTTCCCGTCTGACACCATCACAGGGTCCAGCGTCCCCATGGGTAGGTAGACTGCCTTGGAGTGGCCTTCTTCTAGTAACTTGTAAAGATTTCAATCATATTTATGACTAAGTGCCGATTTGACCTGCTGCTATTTAGAGTCATAATGGTTGTGCCACTGGATTTTGTTGAGACAGCCCACAGTGTCCCAGCACACTGCACTTTTTGTTTGAATGGGAAACGCATACCAGCTGCCTAAGAGATGTATCCAGCGTTTAGAAAGCTATGCCGGCAGTTTTCTGACGGACTGAGAAAAAAACAGATGTGTGCGTGCAGCATGGCCAACAGCTCTGCAAGCACGCAGCCGCAGGTATCACCTGGCAAGAAGCTGCATCCAGGTATAGCGCCCAGCTCCTGGCTCTTCTCTGCACACCATGTCTCACAGGAGGCTTGCTTTGCCCTGTAGTGAGAACCTGCACTTTAGCTACATGTGGAAAATATTATTTTAACAAATTCCTGGTTCTAATAAAGTATTTTATTACATAAACAGTGTATTGTCTTATCTAGGACTTCCACCACCATGCATCGTGTTCTGTAACCACATTCCAGGGCAGCTCAAAAACTGCCTTCCTGGCTTCATATGCTGTTTACATGTGCCTACTGTGTGTAGCATATAAACTAGACATCAAGCCAGCTTGGAGCGGTTTGTTCTCTCTGTCCACCAGGTGGATCAGAGCTTTTCCTGGCTGGTAGGGTTTCAAGAGACACCCACCCCCGCTTCGTCACTGTGCGTGCCCCGAGTTAAATTTACTAAGCTTTTCGCCACATTTAGAATGATTCGGTGGCCCTTGCTGACGTGTCGAAAGGCTCAGCTGTGTCATCATGTGCCCGTGGAGAGCAGGAAGTCACACATGGGCACGGGCCACCAGTAAGAGAACCAAGCAGTTTCTCTAACACAAGCAGGGAAGTCACTGGAACCCAGGGAGATTAGCTCAGGGCCTGTCTTCTAGTACACGCCCAGGCGTACCCTCGGAGCTGCCTCTCAGGCTCCCTCAGACAGACAGACCCAGGAGGAGGCCACGCCACAGGGAGGTGCCTGGGATCCACAGCTGTCATCTAATAGAAAAAGGTCTTTGTGTGTTTATGTAATAAAGATGGAGGAGAATATGCACTTTGAAAATGGTACCATTTATAGGAAGGGTAAACAACGTTTCCGAGACGGGAGCTCAGCTTAGGCCAGGGTCTTCCGGCATTAAGTGTACACCTGTGTGCCCTGCCTGTGAGACACTACTGTAGACCGACTGAGGAGTACGCCTGTGTCTGAAACGGAGCAGTGGGCAGACGCCAAGGAGCAGGGAGGGAGGAGGGGTGGGAGCCCCAGGACACACACAGCCACAACCACACTTTAAGATGCTCGGGGGCTGGAGAGATGGCTCAGCAGCTCAGAGCACTGGGTGCTCTTGCAGGGGACCTAGGATCCAAATAGCATCCAAATGGCGGCTCGCAACCACCTGTAACTCCAGACCACAGGATCCCTCCGCTACACTCCACAGGCGCCAGGCATGCATGGGCTGCTCATACACACATGCAGGGAAAACCCATAAATCATTTTTTAAAACGTTAAAAAAATATTAAAAAATAATAAAAAACAAACTTAGAGCTGGGCAGATGGCTTACGGGGTGACAGCCTGAGCCATCCTGGGGCCCCACGGTGGAGGCGAGAGCCAACTCCTGAAAGCTGCCTTCTGAGGACCACAAGCACACCCCAGCAGGCGTGCACACATGCAGTCTTTAGTTAGGAGAGGCACAGTGGTTACGCGCACTCACTGCTCGAGCAGAGGACGGGTTCAGTTCCCACAGCATCAGGGATCCAGCAACGCGTTCTTCTGGATTCCACACACGGCACACACTCACACAGACATGTACAAATCTTTCTTCCGAGTTTTTAAAGGCAGGCCGAGGGCTACGGCGCAGAGAATGGGTCTGGCTTGCGCCAGGCCTCGGTTCCATTGCTAACACCTAGACAAACATCAAGGAAGGCGTGACGGACTCGCGGGCACACAGCACACAGTCAGCATCCAGCACGCATGTACGGCCCCTCACA
>NC_034612.1:3601079-3615795 GCF_900095145.1 Mus pahari
GGCTGTCACTGCAGAATCATAATCAGTGACACAGGAATGACTTGCACAAGTTGTTAACACACAGCTGAGGAAAAGCAGGTGCACCATGCGACACACACACACATACGCGCACACGCCGTAATGAACACACATCCAGCTGCAGTGCACAAGGCTTCTATAAGAACTTCAGTTTAATAAACAAAACTCAATGGGGAAACTCAGCTTTGCACTAGACATGGCATTTTGACATGACCGTCTGAACAGAGGGCTTAGGGCCCCAGTCATCAGGCAAAGAAAGTGGTCCAGAGTGGCTGGCACACAATTCCTATGAACAAAGGTCGCAGACATTCCACTTTTAGGGAACATAAAACAGTGTCAATTAGAAATACATAATAGAAAAACTCATAGCCTCTTTGGACAAAAACCCATCAAGCGTGTCTTGTGTGACGTCCCGCACTTCTCGACAGGCCGTTCTGATGAGTGACAAGCTCTCCCATTCCATCTTTCACACCTACAGAGTGATGGGCACACGTGCTGTGCGGGGCCGGAGAGGGGGTTCGTAGAAAAAGGGCCAGAGACGGTGAAAGCATCAGGACTAGTGGGCCTCGAAAGCCGAGTCCCTCCTTGCTAGGACACTAACGTACCTCGGGACAGCCCGCAGAGCGGTCAGCCTCTGCCCTCAATGTGAGGGAACACTCCTCACCGCCATGTTCAACGTAGGCTCTCCCTTCCTGTCTACACCAGAGGAGAATCTGGGGGAAGCACAGGCGGGAGCCGCAGGCAAGTGACCAGCCCTTCTGTCTCTAGGGCCACGGCGGCCAGCCCAGCCAGGGTGAAGGACAGGTAAGGCATCTCCATCTCAGAGTCCTGCTCACTTTCTCAGAAGCAACTTTGCAAAATCGGCATTGGACATCTTAGGAGCCTCGGTGGCCACAGCCGCGGTGACCGCTGGCCCCGGAGCTGGGCCGTTCTCAGCCTGAGGAGCAGCGCCCTGGCGCTGCAGAGCTCGAGGAAGGAGAGAGAGCTGGGTCCGTCCCTTCCCGCGCCTAGAAGAGCAAACACAATGACCATTTGGCAGCACGGTCTCATGGCCCCAGCCGGACTGAGATGTTGGGATTATGAGACCAAGTCAGAAACTGTGACAACTGCTGCTGGCCCAGCATACACAGCTGAGTTCTAGCCTTGCACCAAGAAAAGCGAGCATGGGAACCACGGGGCACGTGATTCCCGCTAGGAGGTGAGCGGCACGTGAATAAGCCACCTCCTCTATAGTTTTGACAATGAGCATCCCTACGCCACGTCATGGAGGTGACAAAAACAGCCACCATCTCTCCCGGCTCGAGTTCCGTCATCAGTGAGCAGGGCAGCACAGCTTATGGGATGGCAGCTGCCCTGCAGACTTGGGACCAAGCAGGTCTTAGGCACAGAAGCCACCATAACACACACTGCCTCAGGCTCACCAGGCTTGTGACCCCGGCTCTGTAGGAGGCGGAGACCCTGTTTCAAAATGTCCAAAGCTCAAAGTGCAGCAGTGCCGCCTGGGTTTGTTAACCTGACAGGCTAGAACCATCTGGGCAGAGGGAGCCTCAATGGAGAAAAGGCCTCCACCCCGTCAGACCTGGGCTGCACGCCCGACCGGTGTGCCCTGATGCCCTCTTTTGGACTCTGTGGGCACTGCACACGTGATCCACAGACACTCGTGCAGGCAAGATAACACATAATATAAATAACAAAATATTCTAAGAAAGCACGCTGGGCAAAGCAAGGTGAGAAAGCACTGAGTGGCTCCTCCGTGGCCTCTGCCTCGGCTCCTACCCCCGGGTTCCTGCCTCACCTTCCTCAGACTGTGTTAAGAGGTAGCTAATAAACCTTTCTTCCCCATGGTCTCTATCTCTAGGACCAGACACCTGACACTTGCCTCACGCTCACAAGGCCCTGGGAGACCTGCTCTGCACATCTATGGCCACATTCAGAGCTGCAGGTCCTGGCTTTTCTGACCTAACTCACCTACCCCTCCAGACCTGACTCTGAGCCTCAGCAACGGCCAGGACAAATCTGCAGACAGCAGCAGACACTTACGCCCCATACATCTGCCGGGGGACCATGGGGGCCCCTGGTGCTGTCCTCACTTCTGGCTTCTCTGGAACTTTCCGCTGAGGCGGATTGCTGATTGCCACCTTGATGACATTCTCTCTGATGGCCATGCCGTCCATCTTCATCACTGCCTGGGACGCCTGGGACTCGTTTTCATACTCCACATATGCCAGGCCCTAAAAACACAGAGCACAGCCCGGTCAGGTGAGAGGCACACATCAGCACTGACCCCCAAATGCTGCGTCCTGGCTACAGACTTACCCCTCGACTAACCCCTGCCTGGCTGTCACTGACTGAAATCTGAAAAGCCTCACACAGTGCTCGCCCCAGGGAAAGAAACTGTGCCCAGCAAACACAGCAGGGGAGGAGGAGGCCCGAGCAGACACACGGCCCCGTCCATCGCTCGCCCTCTCGCCAGTGTGAAGAATCAGAGTTTGAAAGGCGCGTCGAACTCCCGATAGACCCGAGCCTGCCGTCCCCACTCACCTTCGGCTTGCCAGCCCTGTTAGTGACCAGCCTGAGGTCCTTGACGGTGCCGTGAGCCTTACAAATGTCCTCAAGTTCCTCTTTGGTGCAGGAAAAGGGCAGGCCCGAGATGAAGAGCTTGTGTTTCTCCAGGGTGGTGCTGTATCTGAACACCTGCAGACACAGCAAAGCCAGTGGCTCAGGCAGGCACGCCCAAGCATGTGTATGTCCTGCGCAGGCATAGCTAAGCCATTCTGGTCTCAAGAGACTCACAGGACAAAATCGCCTGGGCACCCCACCTCTGTAAAAGCATTCACTAAACACAGGTGAGGGGCCACTCTTGCCACCCTCTTAAGCACCCCAAGGAAAGCAGCCATCTTCCCAAACGATAACTACGGCCACCACCAATCAAGAGGCGGCAGCTCAGAGCGACCAAGCCATGAGGACAGCCTGAGCTCCTCGCGAGCCTTGCCACTGTCAGCAAATGGTCCTCGTGGGCTCCAGGCGCTGAGCAATGCCTATCGGGCAGCCCACCCCGAAGACCCCATCTTTAAAAAGCCTACCTTAAAATCGGGGTTCTTGCTCTTATCCACACAGGGGGACACAAACATCGGCCTGCCTTCCACACTCTTCCTGTCCAGCTCCAGGGCCTGCCGGGCTGACGTCTCCTCTTTAAACTCCACATAGCAGTAGCCCCGGAAGTCCCCACGGTTGCTGAAGATTGGCCTGATCTGGACCACCTCCCCACAGGCCTCAAAGAGCGGCCTGAGCTTCACCTCTGGCTCTTCTATGCTGTAGGGCAGGTTGCTGACAAACACGGTGACACTGTCCTTACTGCTGTCGTGAGCCACCTTGGGCAAGTCCCGCTTAAGGGAAGCTGCCTTCTCTTTCTGCTTGGAAGGAGGACCAACATCTATTGTTAAGCATTTCCCAGAGAGCTCTGTTTCTTCCTTCATAGCCGAAGCCGCTCCAGAGGCCAAACTATTCTCCGTCCTTCTGCGTTTGGAAGGCTGCTCTGCAGGCATTCAAAAGACAAGCAGAGGCAGTTAGCCAGGTCTACACTCCTTCAGCATGGGGCCTGCCCCACCACAGACAAACTGCACCGTCTCCACGCTCAATTCAGTGTGGGCTCACTTTACACTCCAGCAAAGGTGAAACCAAGAACGTAACACCCACTGTCAGTCATCCCTGCAGAGTCAGGTCCCCACACCCGGCAGCAGAATGCAGAGCCCCCCCCCTCACCCCCAGTCAGCCCTGAAGAACGGAGCTGGGAAGCGGTTCTGAGCCCACAGGTCACTTCTCCTGCATCCTGCCATAGGACATGGGCTGGGCTTGGATGGCCTCCACCACTGCCTCAGGGAGAAGCGACACAGGGCTCGGACACAGAACATAAATTTTCAACTGGGTCTTTAGCAGGGTCTTTAGTGAAGTCACTACTGAGAGAAACGGCAGATGACGTCAGTGCTATGAATCTTGACTGAGCCGGGACAGTGCAAGTGCTCCCCGAGGAAACACAGCCACTCTCGCAGAGTTAAGAGGCTCTATGTATGGGTTGTGCGCGCAGCCCCGCCCAGTGTGATGGTACCTTCCTCCTCTTCGCCCCACTCGTTCTCCTCGTCCTCATCTGCCCTGCGCTTGCTGGCACCTCGAGTCTTCTTCTTCAGGGCTTTCTTCTCCGCCCGCACCTTCTTCCGCTGCTCAGCCTTTTCTTCTTCCTGCTGCACAAGAGCTGCTTCCTTCTCTGCGGCCTAGGAATGAGAGGACAGGGCGCTCTGGAGGCTGTGTCCTGCTGGCTGGCTCGCTTGTAAAGTGGGAACTCTCATAAACTACACAATCATACAAACACAGCAAGGAGGACACGCAATTCATATTCTCTCAATACACACCATACTCATTCCAGGAAAAAGAGGAAGCAGGCAGTCCTAAAAGAGGCACAATGCCGGCAAAAGCCCCAGGGAGAACGGGTTAGCCTGAGCTCACACTGCAGCCACTGAGTCTATAGTGGGGCTGAGAACTGGACCTGAAAGAGCCAGTGCTCCACAGACAGAGAAGGAAGGAAGGAATGTCTGCGGGCTGTGCTCCACCCACACTTTTTAATTTCATTTCAGACCCTAGCTGAGAAACAGCACCAAGCACATTTAGGGTGGGTCTTCCCACCTCAGTTAACCAGAAAACCCCCGGCCAGCTGGCCAGTGTAAGCAAGCAAGAGATGTTCATGTTCCACTCAGGGCCTATCATGGCTCCTTTACATACTTGACTCTTGATCAAATCCCCCAGTCTCCCCTCCAGTACTCTTGGATCCCAGCCCCACATCTCCCTCAACTGCACTGACTCTGTCTGTCTGTCTGTCTGTCTTCCCACTGAGTCCTACTGGTACCACCGGTGTGGCCAGCGTCCATCCAGTGGCGAGGCAGCCTACCCTAGGCTACACACTGGATGGAGGCTGAAGGCCCCTCCCACTAGAATTGCCAACAGCTTCCAGGAGAGAGGCTCTGGGAGCCCTCTGAGGCTTCTGTGTGATCTAATGTGCTCAACTCCTATGGAGTCCAAAGCTTTAAGTGAAGCTACAAATGGCAACCTTGACCCACCCGCTTTTTAACTAGCATCTTAGGGAGGGGCTGGGGGATGCTCAGTGGTTACAAGCACCCGCTGCTCTTCAGGGACCCAGTTCAATTCCCAGCACCCATATGGCAGCTCACAACTGTCTTGACACTCCAGTCCCAGGATCTGATGCCCTCTTCTGGCCACTGTAGCACTGCCCACACACGGTGCAGACATCCACGCAGGCAAAAGACCCAAAGCAAGCCAAGGGGCAGAGCAGTGCACTTCCCAACCCTCGGGAAGCATCGCTGTCACCTTCATTCTCTGCTCGTTCACACGAGCCAAGCGCGTCTCCGTCTTCTGAATGGCTAGATCCCAATCTTCTAAGGTCCCTAGAGAGACAGAAAAGCAGAGCTCTGACACACCCACTCCTAGGCTGCGGCAGTGTTCCCTGACCCCACTGCTCCAGAGCACTTCACAACAACTGCAGCGGCTCTTGCTTTAAGACAACGCATGCCATCTGCAAAGTCTGCAATTCCAACGTCCTTCTGGGTTCCCGCTATGTGTTCTTCTCCTTCCAAAGACAGACTTAAAAACAAAAATCTGACTTTATAGGCTCTTGATGGTAAAGACAATAAAACCATGCCAATGCAAAGTACACGCGACCTTGAGAGCCAGGGGAGCCACTCCAGTGTGCTGGCAACTCTGTCCTCTGTCTGACCTGCCAGTCTCAGTCTCACCCTAATCCAGACAGGTCCCAGGAGAGGGAAGCCCATGCTGTCTCCCAAAGCTCTATTGCTATGGCTTAGGACCAACAAAGGATGGACGGCCATGCATTCTGCCTCTCTGTACTCTCCAAGCGTGTTTGTGGTGCAGACCCTGAGAGAGTGGCAGTGCTCACGCAGGCTCCCGCTGCCCAAGGGGGATCTGTTCCCAGTCCCATTTAGCTGTGGTGGAGTGTGTGGCCCAAGGACATGGAACAAGCCTGTCACTGAGGGTCACCTTCCTGTGCTGCAGACTGAGCACTGCTGCAAGAGGACTCCCTCCCACAGGCAATCCATCTGTCCTCATAGACAGACATTTCCACCAGAGACCACGGACCAAAGGACCACACTCCAAGCCAAAAGCAAAGGCCAGGCCCCACCTTCTGTCCTCTCCATGGTGAGCAACACCTCACAGACGTGCTCAGGGTAGTCACTCGTGCACTGGACAGCTCGGTGCAGAGCCTTCCGACAGTGTTGTGTGTCACCGTGTGCCCTAGAGCAGAAAACAACAAGAGCTGCCATCACGGCACATGGCAAAGGCCTCAGGCAGGCTGCCTGCTGAGGTGCAGCGGGAGACCCTTCCACACGCTTTCTCTTGACCACACAGGGGCCAGGAGCCAGGCCTTCTGTGCACATGGGAGAGAACAAGGCAGCTCCTGACTGTGCCTGGACCAAGTCCCCTGCAGTCCACCTGAGGGCTCTGCGATCCCATGACTCCAAATGCTTTAACTTCATGCTGAGTCAGCTTTTACTCTACCGAGTCACAGAATACTGATCACACTGGCCTGTGTGTGCATGTGTGCGTGTGTGTGCATGCGTGTGTGTACTAGCACACTCAGACCGTCGATCCGCACACCCAAGGCCTCAGGAGTCTTAGTGGAGCCCCCAATGACCCGAGGTTTTGCCGCAGTGCTAGCGCTTGCATGATTGGTGGGAAAGCAGCGGAGCCTACCAGTGAGAAGCTATGCATAACATGGAAGTACACTGGTGCTCCCGTGCCCACGCAAGGATGGCACTTCCTAGAGAAGGTGCACATGGCAGGACATCAGGCCAAAGATCTATCGAGTCAAGGGGCAGAAAGACAGACAGACAGACACTACTACTGCAAACCATAAAAGCTCGCAGACAGGGTTCCTGACACTCCAGCTGGCCCTACTGAGCTCTGCTGTCCCTACCCACCTGAGCACAGGCCAGCTTCTTTCTGCCAGCAATGAGAACTGCAGCACAGCAGAGGGAAGCAGACAGACATGAGACGCCAGAGAGTTAGCTGTCTGACACTACATGAATACATTTCCCAAACCTAAGACTCGGGTTGGAAAGATGGCTCAGCAGTTAACAACACCAGCTGCTCTTGCAGGGGACACAGGTAAGAACACGGCACACGCATGGTGGCTCACAACCACCTGTGACTCCAGTTCCAGGGCCTCCCTCTGTCAACGCCAGGCACCTATGTAACACACGGACAGACATTCGTGCAAACACCCACTCACAGAAAATAAAATTGTAAAAAAGGTATTAAACCAGGTGAGACAGTGCATGCCTTTGATCCCAGTAACCGGAAGAAAGAGGCAGGCAGCTCTCTGTGGGTTTGAGGTTAGCCTGGCTACATAGTAAGACCCTGTCTCAAAAAAAAGAAAAAAATAAATGTTTTATGGTTTTTGTTTGGTTTTTAAATACCAGACTGTGCCACAAAATTATGTGGAGTTTGAAAAGTATGAAAATTTCTTTTTCTTGGGTTGGAGAGATGGCTCAGTGATTAAGAGCACTGACTGCTCTTCCAGAGGTCCCAAGTTCAATCCCTAGTAACCACACAGTGGCTCACAACCATCTGTAATGGGATCCAATGCACTCTTCTGGTGTGTCTGAAGACAGTGATAGTATACTCACATACATGAAATAAATAAATCTTTTTTAAAAAGAACGTGTATTTATGTTAAATGCATACCTTGTCATCTTTAAAATAAGTTTTATTTGCAGGTACAGTAAAACTGGCCTCCCACATAAACCGTGATGATGTGAGTGGCTGGAGAAGCCTGACCCGCAGGGCACTGAGACACTCCCTGTCCACCACACCTTTGGATGCACTTTACCTACTTTAATTTGGGCACACATTTTAAAAAAAAAAACAAAAAAACGGGAAAACAACCTTTTTTAAAAAGGAAACAGTATTAGAAACATGGTGGACTTTCAATATGCACGGAATCAAACAGCCGCTGTGCGAGCTCACGCACGGAATCAAACAGCCGCTGTGCGAGCTCACGCACGGAATCAAACAGCCGCTGTGCGAGCTCACGCTGTCACCTTGAGATGCACTTGGAAGGCTGAGCAGGTGAGTCCCCATGAGCTAGCCTGGGCTACACAGAGCCTCAAACTTGGGAGCGAGGGAGGGAGGGAGGGAGGGAGGGAGGGGGGAACAGCAACAGTTCAGAGGGTCATAGTCCAGACACCGTGTGAACATACCGTGCGGAGCCCGCCTTAAACCCTGGAGTGACAAGTCCAGCCAGAGGCTCCCGGCTGATCTGACGCCTCTTTTCTCTTGCAGTGCTTTATGCTCCCTGTACATAATAAACACTGACCTACACCCCAGTCCAATCAGGCACGCCCAAGACTCAAACACAGAAACAATGTAGAATCATGGCTATAGGCGCCTCCCTTCTCCGCCCCCCACACCCCCCCTCCACGCACACAGAGAACATTGGTCTGGAGACTTGGCAGCCACAGAACATGCTAAGGAAAGAGGGAGGAAGGTGCCCACCGCAAGGAGCAGGCTCAAGTCACCTCAGCCAAGGCTGGATACGGACACCGCCCACCCTGGCTCACTCACCGTTCCAGGTTGTAATACTCCAGCCACATGTGGGCGTACTTGGCATTCCCTCTGGTCATGATGCTGTCCCAGAGCTCTCGGGCTCTCTGCATGTTATTGCACAGCCGAGCCTAAAGCACATTAACTAGGTCAGCCAGGACACCCGTGAACCCCCTCACAGCAATACCCGCTCAGGCATGTCTACAAGCTCCTTCTTGCCCATGACTGTCACACTGATCCCCGAAGGCCCCAGGCCTCCCTCTAGCACTAAGGCTCAGCCACCTATCTGCAGCAGCCTCCAAGGGTCTGCACGCGGAGGTGCAGCTCAGGCAGAACCCGCAGCACAGCGAGGAAGAGGTTTGCCTACAGCTCCTGCAGACACGCGCCAGGGGTCTTCAGCACCCGGCAGTTCTAAGTACCCACTTATTGTCCCTTCATGTCCAGCAAACCTGAGCATGACTCTTCCCCCGGGGAGCGTGCCAGAGGAAGATGCTGATGCAGTGGTCATGTGATCTAAGTGTGCACGCGCGCACGCGCGCACACACACACACACACACAAAACCTGTTTCCTTATCCTTCCCAATTCAACAGGAATCTCATCCAGACTGAACACAAAGCTTAGTTTCATTGACCCAACTCCCTCATGGACCAGGACTGGAACTCTGGAACTCTATCAGCTGGGGAAGACGGCTCCATGGCTCATTCGCTTAGGAATCATCACATCAACTGTGCCCGCTATCACTCAAACAGTCCATCTGCTGGACAAGGTTAGAGTTGAGCACACAGAGATGGGCGCACTCACTCACAGCAGCAGCACACCCTCAGCAGCCCTCAGGCAGCAGTGAGGGAGGGCTAAGGAGGTGAATGGTCAGCAGCCAGCAGCCAGGCACCGTTGCTACACTGCTCTGGCTGGGAAAATCCTCCGGGCCCTAGAGCATAGCGCAGATCCTGCCCCAGTCTTCACGGATGCTGCCCCAGCCTTTGAGGGAGGGAGGCAAGGAGGGAGGATGGCACAAGTCTGAAGACGCTCACCTCGACCCGAGCCCAGCTCTGCATGATCAGGCAGCTCGGATCCCCACTCTCGCTGAAACCTTCCAAAAGGGAATGGGACAATCAGGATGACCGTGAAGCAAGTGCCTGGCGGGGAAGAGGGGCTCAAAAGCAACAACAGGCAAGGCTGCCGGGAGGACAGCAGGCAGGGTCACTTACGCTCCTCAACCTCCTGCTGCAGATACTCCAGAGCCCGCGTGAACATGGACCGCAGCTCTTCCAGCTCCTTGCTAGAGTCTGTTGGAAAAGGTGAGCACTACTTTGTAAAGCCACCAAAGCCAGCATTTTAAACTTCATACCAGAACCATGGAGGCCTACTATGGACACGGAACCCTGTCACACATCCTCTCACAATAATAAACATCAGAAAGGCATGGTGGCACTGAGACGCACAGGCACTGGCCAGCAGAGACAGGCAGGTGGCACAGGGGCTGTATGGAGCAGCGTGTGACCCAGGGGCGGGGGATGGCACAGGGACTGTATGGAGCAGCGTGTGACCCAGGGTTTTCCTAGCTGACCTTTGGTATGGAGAGGGATCCTGCAGACTAAAAGAAGAGGCCAGTCCTACTATAAAAAAGATTTGGGGTTTCTGAGAGTCGACGTGAACCCCACAGAATCTAGAATCAGCAGGCGACAGGCGCCTGTGAGGGATGATCTGTTATGTTGATGGAGGCAGGGAGGCCTATCCACCGGGTTCTCAGGTTCCTATGGTTCTCCCCTTCTCACCACAAGTGCCCTGTGATGGCTGCTCTAACCTTGATGCCACAATTCTCCAATTTGGGGGACTGTGCCTTCAACTGAGAGACTCTAACCCTTCTCCCCGCTCTTGTCAGAGTATTTACCATAGCAACAGAAAAGACACTAAGACAGGACTTAAGGAAGGTCAGACACAAAAAATGAAGGGTAAGGCCCCGGCGGCAGCCGGGAATAGCCAAAGCCCAAAGAGCAGGAACGTAGCTCCAGAAGACATGCTAAGGAAAAGCACAGCAGTCATAAAGTGCTTGCATGCCAGCACGGGGACCAGATCCCAGGTAAAGAGCCAGCGGGGAGCTGGGGACAAGGGCATCCCTGGTGCTCACTGCCAGGCCAGCCAAGCTGAAGCTCAGGGTCAGCCAATCAAAGGCCCTGTCTCAGAACTCAGTGAACACCACCCGAGGCTCATCTCTGGCTCACACAGATACATGCGCACGCACACACACACAAACACACACACACTCGCTCCAGTCTGAGCAACTGTACCCTGTCTGAAGTCAACCCTTCTCCTCAGGTAGTCGAGGTACACCTGCCAGATCTCCACATAGTCAGTGGCCTGGATGAAGCCGGCACTCAGAGCGTTCTCGAAGGTTGCTGCAATGCAGAAAGAAACAACTTTCACTACCGACACTTCAAAAACAAAGAAAGTCGTCAAAACTCAGTAAACACATGACTTACGCACTTATACAATTATGCATTTATAAATACACAAGGCCACAGACTCCCAGCACCACACACCAAGGAAGGAAAGGGGTGCTGTGGCCTACAAAGGCCTCTCCCACAGGCCCAGCTGAGCAAGGAGGACAGACCGTGACTTCACAAAAGTCATGAGTATCAAAGGCTGAGCCTAGGAAACCAGACAGACACAGTCTGCAGGCCACAGAGCCTCTGCTGCTCCAAGGCAGGCCTGAGGTGCCGGCTCGACACTGCCACAGCTCTGCTACTCAGAGGACACAGAAGGCTTAGAGCTGCAGCGCGGTGGCTCGTGCCTGCCACCCCAGCAAGCCTGAGTCCCACAGCGAGCTGCACAGGAAGAACACTCGGAAAACATCACTTAGACATGCTCCCACACAAACGTTCACACCGGAAATCATCTGATGGTCCAGTCCATGTCGCTCCATGGCCAGGAGGTACCGACTCCACAGGGCAACTGTCCACGGGCAGTTCCGCACAGCACGGCTGTGTACAGATAAAACCAAGTCCTTTACTTTCAGCTGTCGATCCTATGACAGAGAATTCCGGAGTGAGAGAGGACAGCCTGTGAGGCTTCCTCAGGGTCAGAGCTTGAACGGAAACGCCCCCCACGAGCTCACGGGTCCCATTACTCAATACCAGCTACTGGCACTGTTTTGGGAAGTTCTGAAACTTTGGGAGGCAGCCGCTGCTGAGCAGGCAGGCCTGGGACAGAGGAGAGCCTCCAGAGCTACAGCCCAGCCCTAGCCCAACCTGCACCCTGACTCTGGTCCCTGAGTGGGATCAAGCCATAAGCAGATACGTCTGCCATAACCACATCATCACACCGCCCCACCCTCCCACCAGGCGCTGCCCCTCGGCCTCTTCTGCTTCTTTTCAGGGATTTAGCCAGGAGAAAAGCAACTCATGATCATCAGTGAGACATGCCCAGCACAGCAAGCTGGAAATGCCTCTCGTCACAGTGGCATGCACAGGTGTGCACCTGTCACCTCAGCACTCAGGAAGCTGAGGCAGGAGAGTCACACATTGAGGCCAGCTTGGGCTACGTATTAACGCCTGTCTCAAAAGAAATGAAGACGTGAACATAAATAAAAGAATGCTGTGGCCTAGCTTCCTCAAGGAAGAAATCACCAGGGGAGCACAAGACGGGCAGGGCAGGGCAGGGGACCGAGGCACCGGACACGGCCCAGAGACGCATCTCTGAGGCATGGACTTCACCGGGCCGTTCACACAGAAGGACCTTCACTGCATGCTGGGTCAGCAGTGAAGAACAACAGCGATGGAGACCCGGGGAAGGATACAGTGAAGCCATAGGGAGCCCACCCCACGGACTGAGCACTGTTGGGGCCAGAGCTGTGGTGTGCAGATGGCTTCCCTTGATCCATCTCTCTCACGTTTAGAATGTTTCCATAATGGAAAGATAGCACGGAACACTAATCTGTTAGACAAGTGCTCCCTAGCGCCTGTCGCTCCTGCCATCCCTGTTAAGGTTCTACCTTGAAAGAAACACAACTGGAGCAGTTATCTTACTAGGTACTGACTGTAGCGGATCCATAAGTCCGGAACCAGACAGTTCTCCACCAGGGCGCGCTCAAAGATCAACTGAACACGGGCAGGATCCCCGATTTTCATCTCGAAGTCAATGTAAGCCTGGTATTCTGCCAGCCGAGGGGCCTCTGCCTGCAGCTGTAGCACAGGGAAGTCACATGTGTTAAATGTAAGTGCTTGACAGTTTCAGACAGCACAAGACATCTTCAAACAAGTGAGCCTGGGCAAGATCAGCTAACCCATGAGAGCCACCAGGTCTTCTTGCTCAGAACTGCTCACGACAGGATGACCTGTGACCTGGGAGCACTGGTCTTGCTCAGAACTGCCCACGACAGGACCATCTGTGACCTGGGAGCACCAGGAGCCTCAGTCGCCAGCACCCAAAGCCTATTCTACAACCTCCCGAGCACACAGGGACGACTGAAAGGCAGCCTGACGACACCCACTCCTCTCACACTCCACACACCATTTACAGAGAGAGACAGAAGAGCACATGGCTCCTGCACACAGCAGCAGGCTACTTTAGAGCCATGTTTCCCATATCACAATGAGCTGGTCATCTAGACGCTGTGCCACTGAAGGACAAGACAGTAACAGCACAGAGGGTGGAATCTAAGGAGGGCAAAGACAACTCAGGGTCAAGCTTCTGCTGACTTTTGGGAGAATCTGAGACAGGGTTTCTCTGTGTAGCCCTGGCTGTCCTGGAACTCACTGTAGACCAGGCTGGCCTCGAACTCACAAAGAACCACCCACCTCTGCCTCTGGAGCGCTGGGATTAAAGGTGTGCGCCAGCGTGTCCAGCTGCTTCACAACGGATCCTTGAAACATGTGTAAGAGGCAGGTCTCAGTACTGTCCTTGTCTTACAGCCAGAGAAACCGACACACAGGGAAGCCCTCATCTGCCCAGAATCAGAGCTAGTAAGTGGTGGAGTGGGTTCACAATGGGCACATCCTGACTCTCTCTCCCCGCTGTGCTCAGAAAGACACTGCAAGCAGTCAGATGGCCAAGGAAGCTCAGAGGGCTTTGTCACAGGGCGGCCTGCACGCCTAAGGGATGAGACTGCAGGGCAGGACATGACATCAAACCAATGGAAGGTTCAAGGCGGACACTACCGATTCCCTCCCAAGAAGCAAATCCATGACAGACAGCTGAGCTGTCTATGACAATACGCAAGAGACACGTGTATTGTTGTCAAGAACATCACACCAGTGTAATCTACAGCCTGAAAACAGCGGTCAACAAGAAAAACAAAGACAGGGCCTGCCGGGTACAAAACAGGGAAGATTTGCTGCCAGAGAATCCTGGGTGCTGAGACAGTACACAGTAACTTCAAGCCAGATTCCGGATACAGAGCTGAGATTCAACAGGAAGAGACAGAACAAAGAAAGGAGAGCTCACAGAAAGGCTGCCAACGTGGACCAACCACAACTGTCTGAGGTAGAGCTGACAGCCATGCCTAGAGGGGCAAACCAAAATGCAAGATAATTCAAGAAAATAAGCGCACAGTGAGACGTGCGTTAAACCCACCCACAGACACCACTGTTCCACTAGATGCTGAAGACTAACACTCCTGATGTGAGCAAGCGTGTGGATGAAAACCACCCGTGATGTGAAATGCCGGCTACACGCTGTACAGCAGCAAGCACAGCGGAAAACAAGTCTTTAAAGAGACAGCTTACACGTTCACCAGAGCCAGTCTGCTTAAAGCTTCCACGACAGGACAGTGTGTGCGCTCCCGGGGTGCCACAGTCTCCCAGGTGAGACGGAACTCCTTCACACTGAGCACAGAGCTATGCAGCAGCAATCAAACATTTAACAGAACTGAGTGTACGCCTGACAGAAACAAACTGAAGGAAGCCAAGGTCCCTCAGAAAGAATCAGGGAAGAGCGGTCAACTGTCAGCTCTACCAACCACAGCGCAAGCAGGGCAGTGGGCGGGCAGAGAGCCACGGCACACACTCAGTCACTGTGGTTCCACGGAGAGCCACGGCACACACTCAGTCACTGTGGTTCCACAGAGAGCCA
>NC_034612.1:3617173-3650298 GCF_900095145.1 Mus pahari
GAGAGTCACGGCACACACTCAGTCACTGTGGTGCCACGGATAGCCATGGCACACACTCAGTCACCGTGTGGTTCCACAGACAGCCACAACACACACTCAGTCACTGTGTGGTTCCACAGAGAGCCACAACACACACTCAGTCACTTTGTGGCTGGCCCTATACTGCAACAAGGGACATACCTGCTATAATCAGGACCACACTGGCTCTCCACACAGGTTCATTTGTTACTACTACCTGCCTGTTCCCCCTAGATGGAGACCCAAACAAGGAATCCAGACTAAGGTTTCAAGTCAATGAACCATCGCCAACAAAGACGGTAGCTCAAAAGCAAAAAGACATCACCAGAAGCCAGGATTCCCAGAAAGTACCCAGAAAAAGAAAAGGAAAAGGGGGGGGGGGGCGCTTTACAACTTCCAACGCTGAAAAAGCTTCAGAGAACAAAAAGCCAACAGCCAACGCACATGAGCAGAGGCTGTCATTAGTAATCAAGGAAAACACAAACTCCAACCCAACTTGGAGCACAAACTGAACTCAGCCGGGACCGGCAGCTGAGGGCCCAGCACTGCTGGGTACAGGCAGCATCACCCTGTGATCAGCGAGTTCCTTCTTCTAACACAGGCTAGAGAAACTAAACTCCTCTGTGTGTACAGACGACACTGTGCCCCTGTGCACACACTGCTGCACATACAGCCCCACAAGGCAACCCACCGGCTGAACACTTATGGCACATAAGCTAAACACGTACACACACATAAGCACACGAAAGAACACAGCCTGGATCACTGTGCTGAGGTCTACAAGCAGGATCAAGCACGATGCTAAGGGTCCGTTCACAGGTGCACAGCCGTCCAAGGGGCAAGAGGGACTGTCATGAAGCCATCGAGTGGCCACCTCGAGAGAGAGGGACATGGAGGAGACTCCCAGGGCACTGCGTGCTCTCTAACCTGGGTGCTGGGGACACGCATGTTCACGGTGTTATATGCACTACATGTTACACAGTAGAGCAAACCTTAGAGACTGCTCTATGGCTGCGAGTTGTAGGAGAGCTTTTGGCTAAGTCCCCAGGGAGCGGGCACTCACCAGCGCTTCCTCGAAAGGCTTGTACTTCTCCAGCTGCCCCAGCGCTTTCTGATAGCTCTGAAGTACGGACTCCGGTATGGGCTCTTCTGACCATTCTTCATACTCTGCAAAGGTGGCCTCCATCTCTAAAGAAAGACAGACTCAGGCTGTGGACTGTGCCATTGAGTTGTATCAACAAAAAAAAGCCAGAAGTCTGAAGTACCACCCACCCCTCCCACACCTGTGGTTACCGCAGCTCTCACAGTTCAATTCCCAGGTCTGTGGAGCGGCTCCCAGCACTGTTCATGAGCCATACAGCAGTCCTACACCTCCACCCTCTACCTCCTGGGCCCCCACCTCTGCGCGGTCTGTTCTTCTGTAATCCTCAGAGTGGCGTGAGGAAAGATGCTGAAGCTAACAGCAGAGCAGCCTGGCTGCCTCAAGCTACCATGTCAGATGGATTCTACAAACATGTCAGTTCTGGTTTTTAATGGATGACACCCAACAATTCCAGTAGACAGCACTTGCTAATAACATGAGATCTGCAGCCCGGGGAGCCATGAAGTAAGAGATCTCACGGCTTAAGCAGCTGTCCTGAGGTTCTGAGCAGGGCCTGAGATAGGCAGGGCAGTGCCGACCCCACACACATGAAAGACCCTCCTGGCACTGCACTTGCCCAGTGCTGAAGTCATGCCAAAATGGGCTCACCCACAAGAGACCCTAGGCAAAGCCCCTAAAATTGAGACATGAATGGCTACAATCTACTTCTGAAGCAAATCACTGTAGGATCGGCAGAACGCCCGTGACATGCAGAGATAGACCGGTGTGGGACTCGTGCTCAACACTGTCCCAGGAAATGAGGCACTGTGATCATGTCCCCCTTTCCAAGTGTGTCTCAAAGTCGTAAGAACTGTCAAGTGGGTTCCAGGGACATGGCCTCTCGCTCTGCCTCTGAGCCTAATAACTCTTAGCATTAACAATTCGAAACAGACTTTTCTGACCGTATGGAGAGCACCAATCCTGCCTGCCCCATAGGATGCTGGGAAGGATGTGAATGAGGGCACTAGCAACACAGAGGGCTGGCTGCTGACAAGTCTGCTGCTCTTACCGTACAGTGGGATCGCCAGCTGTCGCCGGAAGAGGCTGTGCACTTTCTCCAGCTGTGAATCAAAGGTTTGTTCCCGGTCAGAAGGGGAAAGGAGGGCAGCTATGGGCTAAAGAGGCAAATCGGCAGTCAAGAAAAGCATTGGTTCCTTCTACTTCAGAAACCCTCAACAAACTGTCAATTCAACCCAAAAATAAGAGTCTATGATGCGTCACACAGGAGGAGTCATCCATACTGTGGCCTCTAGGGCTATGGCAAGAAGAGAAAAAGGAATACAAGGGACCCAGGGGCCAGTGAGATGGCTGTGTGGGCAGAGGGCTTGCTTGTCCCTAGGTAACAAGGTAGAAGGAGAAAACAACTCCCACAAGACATCTCTGACCTCTACATGCAGCTATGGCATACATGTGACGTGCGCGCGACAAAACATAAAAACAAATCTTTTTAAAAAGAAGGAAATCTGGGCTGGAGAGATGGCTCAGAGGTTAAGAATACTGGTTGTTCTACCAGAGGACCTGAGTTCGATTCGCAGCACCCACATGGTGGCTCACAACTCTAATGGGAACTGATACTGCTTCTTCCAGACAGCTGTTCAGGAAGACAGAGCACTCATATGACTAAGTCTTTTTGAGGGGGAGCGGGGGAGGTAACCAACTACATGGCACAGAGCCTGAGAATCACAAAGGAGAGCACTTAGGGTCCCAGCCTCAGCCTCAGGGACCAGATCGCTTGCGAAGGGAGGCTAGCAAGGGATCTAGACATCACCGTGGCAGGAGCTAGTGTGGGCAGAGTCACAGGCTCAGTGACTGCACGTGAAGTAAAGTACGCTATGGTTAAGCCACAGCAAACAAATGCCACAGTGTTTGGAGAGCCAGTCACGGCGGGTATGTGAGCCCAGGCCTGGGGAGCAGAGGCAGCAGGCACTGCTGTCTGAGGCCAGCCCAGGCCCATGTCCAGACAAAGTTTGGGAACAGATGCTGCAGAGCACAGGCCCAGGCCTCACCCAGTGCTCTGCAGACTGAGGACAGAAAGCCGCTGAGGCCACGCTCGTTCCACTGCTGGCTTCACTCAGCACCCTTTTCCAAGTGTGAGACTATAAGCACAAACAAAATGGGATCCAGGCACCCAGAGCAGGCCTCAATACCTCGTACACCTGCCTGACAGCTATTTTATACAATGTCACTGGGGGTCACAAGGCCAGTCTCTCCCAGTCCCACTGTTAGTCAGTGCTCGAAAGGTTTGCAGAACAAAGCATTCTGGATTTCTGAGTTCCAGATTAGAGATGCTTGACCTGTGATGGCCACCTGTGAGGGGGCCCAGAGAGGGCTCAGGTGTCCATCCACCCATGTGAAGTGAACCCTCAGTCACACTGAACATGACACAAAGGTATACATACATAATATACACACATGAAGACACATTCACATATATGCACTCATTACACACACACACACACACACACACACAAACACACACACACACACACACAAACACACACACACACACAGCTGTATAACTACAACTGCAGTGTTTTAATGTATCAGAAAACAGTCATCTATTTCCAAGTCAGTTACTGACTTTGCTGTTGACTGCCCGTCCCTTAACAGGTCAGCAAAAGCCGGTCAGACTCTTAGAGTCTGTCTGCAAACAGCCCCTCCTGCGAGCCGGGACCTCTGAGCCTGGACTCACCCGAGCAGCCTCCACGATGGCGCTTTCAAACTCGCGGTAGGCCTCCCAGATGGCCAGGCCTTTCGTCATGTGTAGGCCAACAGAGGACAGGGCTCTTTCAAACACAGAGCGAACCTTCTCGAGGCCACCTTTCTGACCAATGCCACCAACTGAGTACTGGCCATACTCTAGCCAAATGTTCGGACCTAAAAGACAAGAAGCGATCTGTAAGTGCAGCTCATTGATATGCCCCATGTCACCCTCACGAAGACAAAACGCATGTCCACCAAACACATGTTCTTTCGCAAAGGACACACTGCCATCAAGCACTCCAGCATCCCACAACATTCAACTCTCAGAGGAGCTGTCTGTTCCTAAGCACAGCAGAGATCTGACCACACACGGCATGCCGGGGCGGCACGGAACCAAGTGCACACGTACACAGCACGCCAGGGCACTGCGTAAGCAAGTGCACACACACACACACACACACACACCACGCCAGGGCGGTACGCAACTAAGTGTACACACACGCGCACACACACACATAGTGTACACTAAGTGCATGCATATACACAGTTCACTAAAACTGAAGGGGTAGAGCATGGAACCCTGTGTGTTTACCCCAGCAAAGCAACAGACAGACCCATGGTGGTGGGGGGACTTGAAGGAAACCACTAACATATCTCAGTGACCATAAGTATAAATCTGAGACACTTGTACAAAACATTTCAGTTCCTAGAGTTTCACTTCTTGCTAGGCCTTAGTCTTTGCACATCTTCTGGTGAAAAGGGGAAGGTAAAGTAAGAGCACCAGCCTGTGATTAGGAATCCACTTGTTTGAATTTGAGGCTCTGAGGCGAGGTCTTCCCTTCAGCCCTGCCTGTCCTGAAACTCCGAGACGACAGGCACACATGTGGAGTCTCTGACACCAACATCTTCCCACTGAGTAGCATACCTCTGACAACCAATAAGCCCGCCCACCCACCCTGATGGCTGTGGTGGTGACACCTGTGCCCAGTACAGGAGAAGCAGAGGCAGGATGTTCACCACAGTGGCCACAGCCCGCTTTGACACACCTATTTTTTGGTCATCTTCAAGCCAGGACCCAAATGCTGCTCTCAGAGGTTGGGTCTCATGTGTCCCAGGAGAGCCTGCGTCTCACTGGATCCTCTGCCCCCCCCCCATGAACTCCTGCTCTCCCTGCTGAGTGCTGGGACCACAGGATAGCCCCCGCACTCCATCTTAAACTGTTTCTAGGCTCTTCTCGAAAGCATGTGTTCAGACTGTAGAAGACGCTGTGCAAAGACAGTATTTCAAACGTTTTATTTGTTTCTGAGATAGGGTCTCACTTGAACTCACTGTGTAGCCCAGGCTGGCCTGGAACTCATGATGGCAGGGATAAGCATGTGAGGACACAGCTGTGTACACAAGAGGCTGAAGCCCAGCAGCCTGAGCTACAAGAACAGACCCTGTCTAAAGCATTAGCTTCAGAAAGGACAGAAGGTCAGACGGTCCCATCTTAGTCCCAGCACTCAGGACGCTCACAGACTGTAGCTTGGTGGGGTGGGGAGGGGGAGACTGTTTCAATCAAAGATACAAGCTGGACTTTAAGTGCCTAGAAATCCCATGTAAGCCCTCCCTGCCAGACAAACGCTGAGTGCGGGAGGCACTCAGTCTCTGCCCAGGAAGGTGTAGCTTCTTTTCTTTAATCTTAGGCCCAAACAATCTCTACTGAACAGAGAACTGGAAACTCTAAGTCTGGGACTAAAGCCCCCTTCCCTGGTCATCCCTCCCTCCCTCCCTCCACACACAGCACACAACACACAGCACAGGGCGCACCCTTCCCTGGCCATCCCTCCCCTCCCTCCTTCCCTCCCTCCCTCCCCACACAGCACACGGCACGGGGTGGGAGGGACCCAGGGCCCAGGCACTTACAGATGTAGTCCTTCACAGCTCTCTCGAAGAGCTCATACACGTGCTCACGGTCCAGGCCATCCATGGCCATGCTGATCTCGTCATGGAGCCATTCCAGCCAGAGCTCTAGAGACGACAGCACAGATCAGCACACGCCCTCTCCGCTGTGCTCCCAACAGAGGCCTCCGAAGCCGTTACGTCAGGCATTCACCACTCTGCAAAGCACTTGGCGTGTTCCCATGAAAGGGAGCTGAGGAGAGCTGTGTCCGACCGACCGACACCAGGGCTGCCAAGCTGAACAGTCAGCTGTGAACATGCACAGGCCCAGGCCCAGAGCTGCTCACCGCCAGTGTGCTTCTCAGGGGCAAATGCGTGGACATGAGCAAGATGGACAACTACTGCCCCAAACACACACTTGCATGTGAAACCATTACACTTCCAGGCTGGAGGGATAACTCAGACGGAAGGAGCTAGCTGCTCTTCCAGAGGACCCAGGTTTGATTCCCAGCACCTAAACGGTGGCTCACCAGCTTCCGTAACTCGTTTCAGGGGATCAGACTCCCTCTTCTGGCCTCTGTACACAAGGTACACACACACTTGCATAAAGGCAAAACCACCCATATGCTGAAAAACTTAAAGAGATTTAGAACTATAAATGTTGGTCTGGAGAGATGGCTCAGCAATTAAGAGCACTGATTGCTCTTCCAGAGGTCCTGAGTTCAATTCCCAGCAACCACATGGTGGCTCACAATCATCTGTAACGAGATCCGATGCCCTCTTCTAGTGTGTCTGAAGAGAGCAACAGTGAACTCAAGTGCATGAAATAAATAAATCTTAAGAACTATAAATATTTACCTAAATTTACAATTCTGTGGTACAACAGGCTAACTACACACTTGTTGAAATGAAAGAGACCACAGGGAAGTTAAATTACATTGAAGAAAATGTTTCTCATAGTACGGGGGTAAGCAGCCAGTATTCCACATGTGAATCTGTATGCAGCGCTCCTCCTGCTCCCCGCAGCTTACCTTCTGTCAGGGGGAAGAGCTCGCTCATCTTCTGGCGGGCCGCCCTCACTCTGCTGAGCTCACCCTCCAGCCGCAGCAGCCTGATGAGCTCCACGTGGCAGTTGTAATCATAGCCATTGATGGACAGCTAAGAGCAAAGGGACAAGCCTAAGAGCTGGTCTCAGCATGGCTTAGCAGTTGTCACCAAGCCCCGCCACACAGAGAACTCCAGAGGTCCCCCCAGGCTAAGGAAACAAGAGCTCCATCCTTAGTCAAGTGACCTTTGACTTCCTGGGCCTCGGCTCCCCGACTGTGGGGGCCCTGCTAGTCTCTGCCCATGGAGCTTGTGGGATTTAAATGGCAGCTGTATCATGAGCTCCTTCATCTTACTGAACAGAAGTAGGGACAGCGAGAGGCTGGAGTGGGATCCAGGACTGTGCCACCGACTCTGGCACACATCCCAAACCTACAAAACAACTCTCATGGGACAAGACAGCACTGGCACCTGGGCTGACTCTAGAGGGACACTGCCAAGGTCACATCTCCTCGGTTGTTTCTTGTTTTTAGTGTTTGCTTTAATTATGCACATCTGAGGTGACTGACGTCAGCTGTTCTCAGCTTCTCCCGGCAGAGGCAACCCTGGCTGAGGTCACAGTAGTTCCCGACCTGTGTGCTGAGAGCTGTGCTGTTCACAAGGAGCTCTCCAGGTTCTGGAGAAGGGCTGGAGCGCTCTGGTTAGCCCTGGCCACCCTCCTACTCTGGTATGAAGATCTTGCTGTCACTGGGCATGAAGCTGCACTTTGTGTAGTCCTGGCTCCTCTGCCTTTGCTGGCCAGAGCTCACACTACGGTGGGATTTTTCCAAGTTCCATAAAAGCAACATAAAGGCTCATTTTTACATTTGGAACTTTTCAAGGTAAAAACTGAAATTATTTATTTATTTATTTATTTATTTATTTATTTATTTTTGAGACAGGGTTTTTCTGTATAGCCCTGGCTGTCCTGGAACTCTGTAGACCAGGCTGGCCTCAAACTCAGAAATCTGCCTGCCTCTGCCTCCCGAGTGCTGGGATTAAAGGCGTGCCCCACCACACCTGGCTAATATTTAACTCTTACACATCAACACAAACAGAATATAAGAATAGGATTAGCAGTAGCCCCACCCTGAGAGAACCCAAAACAGCCTTCCAACAGGACAGGGGTGAGTCTGAGAAGGTACTGGGGAGCCCAGTAACAGAGTAGGAGCAGAAAACAGTGAGCAGAGGGAAGCCCTGTCTCCTGGGGGCTTTTCTAAGCCATATAAGGAAGAAACAGACGATTTAAGACCATCTGACCCCAAGACAACATTTATGAGTGGGAGTGGAAGGGAAAAGGCTCCACACCACTCGAGCCTGATGCTAAGCACCTTCAGTGGTTGATGCCAACACAGTGCCGTGAGTCAGGCCTGGGGCAATCCCAGCACTGCCTGCGCAGAGATGGGAAGGCTGAAGTCTTCCCTTGGCTACTGAGAAACCCTGTTCCAGGGGAAACTGGATGGTGTGATAGATGGAGCATGTCCTTAATCCCAGACATGAGGACAGCAAACAGGCAGACTGTGAGGACAGACACACGGAAACTGTCATTCAGTCCACAGGGGCCGCAGACACCACGCCCACCTACTACAGCCGTACAAGGGCAACACCAGAGCTGCTCCCAGTACCCAGCACCCAGCCTTCACGCCCATGCCAGCCAGCACATGGGAGCTCATGGCCTCCACCCCCATGCCAGCCAGCACTGCGAGCTCACCCAGCCTCTATGCCCATGCCAGCCAGCACTGTGAGCTCATGAAGTTTTCTTCCTAAACGCCTAAACTGCAAACAGCCTTACGGTACAAGGCCAACCCACATCCCACTACTACACTGCAAAGGGAAGGGACATTCTTAAAATGGAAAGGTGGTTTTGAGTCAGAAAACAATTAGAGTAAATTTCCACTCAGCAGATAAAGGGGAGACAGTGACATCAGTGCAGAAAGGGCATCTCACAGAAACCTCCCAACCAGGGCTTAGAGTTGGTATTTGGCAAAAGAACAGAAAGACACAGCGTGGCCTGTGAGCCACCCTGGACGCTCCCCAGTGGACACGCACCCAGAACCTTCTAAAACCACACAGAGATGTCCACAAGTGTTCTCTTGTCAAACACATAGTTGAGTCTGAGGCTCAAACAGCTAAGGGAAGGAAATGAACGACACGAGGGGAGGGGAAGGTGGCAGCTGCACACACGTCGTTATAAACAAGGAGCCTGACGCACACAAGCCAACTTTACAGGAAGTTTCTGAAGTAGCTAAACTCTCAGAAAGGAAGCTGACTGGTGACCTGGGCTGGGAGAGAGAAGGGGCTGCCACAGGGCACTGGGCTCCAGGTCTGCAAGGTGAACCCTTCTCCAGACGGCCACACATAGGAACTGATGTCACACCAAGACCTGCACATCTGGAAACATTTCAGATGGCAAATTCTAGAGCAGAAAAGCCTGGAAATAGCATGTCAGTAGGCTGGCACAGTATAATCCTAACTGCAAAGAGTGGGCAAACCTGACTCCTCAGTGACAGGTGCCCTCAGGGCGGATATCTGCGTACTTCCTGAGATATTAAAGACCTACAGCAACAAAGCGGATGTACCAGGTGTGCTCATATTTCTGGATTCCAGAACTGTGATGGCCCAAGCCTCCAGTCCCAGCACTCGGGAGGCAGAGGTAAGAGAATCTCTGTGAGCTCCCAGATAGGGCCGTGTTAGAGAGGCCTCACATGAAAAAGGGGGAAAACTGTTTTAATAATAATGATGATGATGATAAGCAAGTTGTATTAGGAAATAAAAGCAGTGCTAAGTTCTCTGCTGAGCTGGTGGAGAACTGAGTAGAAGAGCCCAGAGCACGCAGATGAGTTGGTGCTTGTTCCATTTGCTGGTATCAGCCCGGGCCCACGACTGAGACCCAGAGTTTGTAAAACGGGACTCAGACACTAACTCTTAACCAGTCTTAGAGACTAGCTCTCCAACCGCTTGCTCCCAACACACAGAAAGATGTTGATAAAGAACATAAACCGTGACTTAAAAGTGACCTGGGCCTGGGCTCCCTTTCCAACACGCACGTGGCAGCTTGCAATCATCTGACTCCAGTCCCAGGACATCCATGCCTCTTCTGGCCTCCAACTACATGTACAGTGAGCATGGGGCTTCTTTAAGAATACAGAAATAGCATAAAGGTATGTTTTCATTTTAATCCCAGGTGTGGGGTGTGGGGCTGCTTCAGACTGTCCACAGCTGCTGACTATGATTTGCCTCGTGCTCTAGCAGAGGCGTGACTTTGCCAGCTGCAGATAGTTCCTGTGACTGTGTGACACTTGAAAGTCTGTAGACTTTTCAGAGGATAAATGATGCTAGGGCCCAACAGCCGGAGGCTGGCTGGATGCAGCTGATGGCAGTTTGTCAAGTAGTCACTGTGTGTAGAGAAGAGCAGATATCCTGATGGCGAAGATCAAACTTGCCCCCAAGGAACTCAATGCCCCTTCGTCAGCAGGGAACGCCCCTTTCCCCTCTATCCTTTTTCCTTCCCACCCAGTACTAATGGGTTGAATGGATGGAAGAAAAAGGAACCCACAAAGTAGCAAAGACAAGCTATGTCCATGCTTGTGAGCCCAGCCTCTGGAGGCTAAGACAGGGACCATCGCATCTGAAGCTCATGCCACGCTCTTGCTCACCATGGGCTGAAATGCACTGGCCAGAGCTGGGGCAAGAAAGGTAATCCCTGCAGGAATCAAGCCGACAGAAGGTGAGAGCCAGAGTGAGGTCAGCAGGGATGCACCTCAGGTCCCCACAGGGAGAACACCTCAGCCCCCAGAGCCCGGTCTGAATGTGCTGTGACCATGCCCAGGAGGTCCTTGCTGGTTAGTGCTAGGGATGACAACATGTCCTTCCCATGAACACTGCATGTGATCATTCCCGCTGTCAACGAGACACAACCTAGAATCACGTGGGTAGAGTCTCAGTGTGGGGTTTCTAGACCAGACTGGCCTGTGGTGTCTCTGAAGGGACTGTCTTGATCGCGCTAAGTGGGGTGGCACATTCCCTAGGCAGGGCAGGGCTGAGCTGAGTGTGCACTCACAAGCATGCACTCATTCTCTCTGCATTTGACTGTATGAATGACAGTTGCTCCATGCTCCTGCTGCCTTGACTTCCTTGTAGTGATGAACCCTCAAGTTGTGAGCAACCTTCCCCAAAATTGCTTCTGTCAAGTTCACCATGGCAACAGTGAACAAAGCTATAGCAAAAGCCAAAAAGGAGCTTTTTGAGGTGGACACCGTGGGTTCTGGGGTCAGCCTCTGACTTTCTGAAACAAGGCCGATGCTTGGGTGGAGTATGAAGCCGTGGTACAGCATCAAGTGCACCTGACCTACACCTCAGGACGGCCCAGGAGGCTCTGTGGGCAAGCATGTGTGGAACGAGCATGCGGACCCGAGTCTGATCTAACAGTCCCAGAGCTGGGGAAGGAGAGACGGGGGCTTCGGGAAAGGATGACTCTGGCACACGCGCGCGCGCAACACAAGCACTTCCAAACAGTTGAACTGAGGAGTGAGTACATTCCGCTCTATTCCAGGCTCAGGCCATCATTAATGACTCCTAAGGCTTTAGAGAGGCGGCTCGGCCACGGCTAAGCCAGCAAAGGACACCACACGTCATGCACCTAGCACGTGCACAAGAAAGGCACTGCAGAGAGGATACAGTGGCCAATAATGCAAAAGCCAGGAAGGGAAAGGCCTTCACATAACATCTATTATACATCAATAATGGGCCAGATTTATGTGTGGGCCAATGTGAGAGCACACATGACTTACACTGCCAATGTGAGAATTGTGTGCCATTCCACAGCCTGAAGACATTTCTCCTTTAAGAGTAAGGAGAGCCAGTCTGCTCCCTGTACCCCAGAGCTTCTGCGGAGTCAACGCATGGCAGCTAAAGCCGGTAACTGTGCATGTGAGAGGCTGGGCTGGGGCAGATGTCTGAGAGTGAATTCCAGGTCAGCCTGAGCTACCAAGTCAGTCCTCTTGGAGCTAGAGAGATGGCTCGGCTCCTGCAGACAAGCCCACCAACGTAACCGGGACCCCTGAGACCGCAGCGGGGAAGGACAGAAGCAACTCCTACAAACTGTCCTTGCCACAGCACAGGTGCGCCCGCCGTGGGCACCAAATAAAGAAAGGTAGGTTTTAAAGAAAGATCTTGTCTCTCAAAAGGATTCAGAGCATTTATTACTAAAAAGTAGGTGCGATAACCACCTGCTCCAAAAGACCTCGAATAATTAGACATGGTGGCAAGTGGGACAAGCTAGCTCATCGTTCTGTAACTCAAAAAATCTCAGCGCCAGAAAATCCAGACAAGGCTAGCTGACTGGACTGTGTTCCTCACACTGCTGAGGGACTGCACCTCCGGGGGGGGGGGGGGGGGACGGGGGACGGGGATATCTGGACCACAGGTGACCGTAAGAGACCAAGTCCCACCTGTGGGAGGTTCGGACCAGCCATCCTGCCATTTGCTCTGAGCCTTGTTCCCTCCAATAACAGGCTTCATCTCTCTGGGGCCCTACTCCTCCACATCTTCACCTTGTCCTATGAACAACTGGGCCCACCAGATCTTTGGTCTTCCTGGTACAATGGTTTACAGCTGGGTTTGCCCAACAGGAGGTACTGGCAGAAGCATGGAGGGGGTGGGGGGAAAACATGTCAGGTCTCCAGTCCTGTGACTGGCACCCCTGGTTCCCCGCCCACACTTTATAGACAGTGGCCGACTATTCATGCACCTTTGCTCAAACCATTCTAATTTGAATTCATCACCTATCCCTGCTAGCATACTGTATTATAAAGGAGTTATGACCAATAACAGATCAGGGACTGCTTTACTACCTGGGACCAGGCACTGGAGCCATAGTTACCATGGCAACTTCATTATGCAGGAGTCATGGGCTATAATGATTATTTCACAGAAATTATTGCTCCTAATCTACAGCAAAAGCTGTAAAAAAAAAAAAAAAATCAGAGGACACATGAATATTAGAGCTGTTACAGAATTCCAAAAGGATGCAGCCTCGGCAGTTAGGAGCATTGGCTGCTCTTCCAGAGAACCCAGGTTTGATTCCCAGCAACCACACAGCACCTGTGAACAGTCCATAATTGCAACTGCAGTTCAAGGAGACCTGGTGCTGTCTTCTGGTCTCTGCTCACACACCCATGGCAGGCAAAACACTCATCCATGTAAATTAAAAATAAATAAGAGGGAGTTGGGGGGGCTGGATATGGTGGCTCTCGACTGGCAGGGGCGACGGAGACAGGCAGATCTCTGTGCGCTCCAGGCCAACCTGGTCTACATAATGAGTTCCAAGGAAGCCAAAGCTACATACTGAAAGCCTGCCTGAAAGCCCGCCCCCGAAAGAAAAGAAAAGAAAAGAAAAGAAAAGAAAAGAAAGGAAAAGAAAAGAAAAGAAAAAAGAAAAGAAAAGAAAAGAAAAGAAAAGAAAAGAAAAGAAAAGAAAAGAAAAGAAAAGAAAAGAAAAGAAAAGAAAAGAAAAGAGAAAGAAAAGAAAAGAAGGAATCGGACCTTAGCCTTCAGATCAAAAGCCTCAACCTCTGCGCTTCTAGTACAGTCGCGATCATTTTTCCGTCCTACACCACTTTTGACCATTATCCTTAAAGAAAAATAAGTTCCCCTACGACTATCAGACAGTTAAACCATTTAAGTGTGACAGTCCCGGGCTGGAGAGATGCCGGTAGCGTCGCTTGCCGCCACACCTGATGACCAAGAGTTCAATCCCCGGAACACACATGGTTTAAAAGACAACCGTGTGTCCACGCAGGCATACAAGCACAAGTTTAAAATAATTTTTAAAAAGAAGAGTAAAAGCCCCGAATCTAGCTTAGAAAGATAAACCCTCTCAGTGCAGTGTCACCTTGCACGGGAGCCCCCTCCACGAGCCTCCGTTTCCCGGGGAAACCGGATGAAACACTATTTAATGGAATCGTTTTGGGAAGCCCAGGACGCGGGGACACACGGTGGCTCACGGCAACCCCGGCGACCTCAGCGATCTCCATAACCACGGAGGACCGAAGGGGCGGGCCGGGCCGGGCCGGGCCTGGGGGGCCGAGAGGAGGCAGGGAGCCCGCCGGGCAGCCCACCTGCTCCTCCAGCCGCTCGATCTCCAGCTGGTTCTTCTCCTCCTCCTCGTCGTAGTCCCACTCGTCCTCCCCGGCGGAGCTCTCGGCGGAGGAAGCCATGGCGTCCTCCTCATCCCCGTCGCTCTCGCTCGCGCCTTCCCGCTGCAGGTCCCATCCGGGACCCTTGGCCTCCGCCGCCCCAGCGCGGGACGGCACCTTCCGCTGCACGCCGGCCGGCTTCGCCTCATCCTCTTCTCCCTCGGCCTCAGGCCGGGCCTGGGGCTCAACCTCCGGCTCGGACGCCGAGGATGCGGCCGCCGTCGCCATCTTGCGCAGCCCGCGACTCTCGGGTCTTCCCTCGCCCGCCGAAGCCCGGCGAGCATCGGGCTGTCCGCGGCGTCCGCCTGACCAGAACTCCGCTCGGCCACCAGCGGTAGCGTCGCGCAGGGCCTCAGGGCGCAGGAAGCCGCGGAGAGTCCGCCGCGGATGCGACCCTTGGCCGCCTCCAGACGCCACCGCCAGAAGGAAAGGCTCACGAGCACAACCTGCGTCCGGCTACAACCATGGACCGCGGTTGGGTCTTCGGGCCGGAAGTGGCGGCCACAGCGGAAGCGGTGCGTGCGTGATGTCCGTAGTTAAGGTCGAGACGCCATGTTAGGGAGGTCAAAGTCGTCGTTTTTTGGACCAAAGACCTTCTGTAGGGCTCGGCCGGCTCCGGTGCGTGGTGCTTTCCCTGCAGCCGACCTTCAAGTGCGGACAAGATTGCAGTTCCTCCGCGATCGTATGCACTCGTTCATGAGAAAAGTCTCTTCTCTCGAATAAAGCCCCCTCCCCTTTGTAACACCTTTTTTGTAACACCTCGGAGTTGTGTTAAACGCCGTCACTTTTGTGGATTTTTATGGTCAAGGCTAATACATTACAAAGTATTGATTCGGAATGACGTGCATGGTGGTAAAGCAAACGTAGGGGGTCGAGGGATGGGGTTCGTTTCTTTTATACCCCTCGTTCTCGAGGTCGGGAAAGCAAGGCTGTTTCCCTCTGCACCGCCTTTCTCCTTCATCAGCAAGGTTAGCGAGACGGAAATCGCGTCCGTTTGGCTCCCAGGATTTCTCTTAGTGACACCTAGTGTGCACTGACTATGCATTGGCTCCCTGGATGAAACGGCTACCTCGGAATTAGTTAGGAAAAGGGACGCCACAGCCTGAGCAAGACTCTGCATGGGACGCACGCACGGTCGAGTCCCAAACACGCCTGAATCCGAGCCTCCCCACGCCCATCCCAGCCCCACGCCGCTTCGGACCTTCCCGCTCGGCGCCCCGGCCACGCCCCCTCGAGGGCGTGGTCAGACGGGGGCGTGACCGAGCGCGCCTGGGACGGAGAGCGCAAGCGCCGGGCTGCGGTGACGTCAGGCGAGCGCGCCCTTCCCTCCGGCGTCGCCGAGGTCGACGCAGCTTAAAGCCGGCGGGATGGCGGCGGCGGCCACGGGAGCGGGCCGCCTGAGGCGGGCGGCGTCGGCGCTGCTGCTGCGGAGCCCGCGCCTGCCCGCCCGGGAGCTGTCGGCTCCGGCCAGGCTCTACCACAAGAAGGTACGGGCGGGCGAGGGGGTGCGCGTTGCCGCCGTGGCGCAGATCACCAGCACCGAGGACCCCCCCGCGGCCGCCACTCCGAGTGTCCCAAGGCTGACAGCCCAGAAGGGAGGGTCCGGGTATGTCGTGCCGGGGGTCAAGGGGCAGCACACACACACACGCACGCGCACACTCGACAGCACCAGCGTCCTCACCAGCTAAGCCATCGCCCTGGCCAGATGGCCTTGAGCGAGTCACTGGTCCCCTCCCCTCCTTCCTCTCAGACGTGTCAGGGGTCTTCTGCAGTCCCCGTACGTGGAGCGCTCTGTCCAACCAAGGGACAGAAACCACTGATGGCGATTTATTTCCTCTCTTAGGAGCCGATGGCCCCGAGCTCAGCCAGGCACCTAGCCCAACATTAAGACTTCGGTTCTCGGTTATGTGGGAGCAGAAAGTATAGGAGGAGAAGGGTAACTTGCGGGCCCCCGCCCTTTTAGGGGACGTTAAAGTCCTTTTGACAGGAGACTCCGAAAAACAAGGCTACCACAGCTGTACAAGACCGTCCCTACCCGCCTCAAAGTCCTTGATTAGGGGCTCAGGACTTAGACTCAGTCTGCAGATGAGGGTGCCTCCTGGTAACTAGAGGGGGGAAGCTCGGTTATTAAATCTTGGTGTGTCTCTGACGTTAACGGCTGTTTGTTCTGTTCTGGCTTGGGTTCTCTTGCCCAAAACCTTCTACCCCGAAAGGGAAGGTTGTTTTGTTGACATGGTAGCTGCGGGACCTTAACGGGCTGGCAGCCTTAAGGCACCAGGGGGCGCTCCTGCCCCAGGGGAGCGCTGTGTTTATGTTTACAGCCACCAATGAAGCAAACGTTCCCCAACCTCCGGCTCATCTCTGACCTTGAAACTTCTGGGGAACTCTCCCTTTGGGGGCCGTTTTTATTCTCGGGATTTTTTTTTTTAAGTGCATAATTCTCTGTGTGTTGTGTTTGATTTAAAAAAAAAAAAAAGAGAGAGAAGTTGTGCTTTGAGCCCAGATCTGGTACAGTGTGTGCGTCAAGGGATCGCTTCTGGTTGACAGCCCCCCCCCCCCCAAAGGAAGATGTGTCTGAGTTTTCACCAGTTTCTTGGACAGTATCTCCGATACAAAGGTCGTTGGGGAGGAGATAGGGTTTGGGTCACACATGGGTCTCCCGCCTCTGTCCCATACAGATTGCTGCTCTGAGGGAGAGAGTAAAGACAGTAGCGATTTCTGTTGATCTGCCATTTCAGGTTGTGGATCATTATGAAAACCCTCGGAACGTGGGGTCCCTTGACAAGACATCTAAAAATGTTGGAACTGGCTTGGTGGGGGCTCCGGCATGCGGTGACGTCATGAAATTGCAGGTACTGGCTGGGCGAAAAGGGTCACCACCTGCACCCGGACAAGACATTTGCTCACAGAGCATTTTGTCCTGTCTGTGCATTTCTGTGAGGAGGGATCCGTGGCTGACATGGATGGTGAGGGTAGAGACTCCGTCTCGTTCTGAAACAGATGACTTCATCCCCCACCTCACCCGTCAGCATACATCCTGCTCTCGCCCAGCGAGCGAAAGGCTCTGTGACTGTTCTGACCAAGTGAAGGCCCCAGGAGCTAGCGCTCCCAGTGAGAAAAAGGAATATTGTGTTAACCAGACCTTTGCAGGAAAAGGAAGCGGGGCAGAGGGAGGTGGCGGACTGTGCCTCAGTCAGCCATAGCTTTAGCTCAGCCTCCTTCATAGCAAGTAGATAAGAGCTGCTAATTATAGTTGGTGCCTGAGAGAAAGGTACTGATGGAGCCATGGTTGCGGGTGCTCTTTCGTTCTCTCTTTCTTTCTCTCTCTCTCTCTCTCTCTCTCTCTCTCTCTCTCTCTCTCTGTCTTTCTCTCAGCGCCTGAGGTGCTAAAATCAGCAGCAGCTGTAAACAGACCTCTGCAAAACAGGAGTTCACATACAGCAGGCTAGGGCTGAAAACAACCAAGTGGGGTGAGGGGCACCATTTCCCTGCCCCAGTGTCAGCTGGGCCTGTGAGGGCCCCAAGCTTCACTCTCTGTCACCGAGCTCTGTGAAACAAATCACAGTGAACGATGTCACAGCATCTGGAGTGGACACAAGCCAAGGCTCATGTGGAACACGCACTGTGGACCTCCCCCCAGAAGGTCCCGGCTCTCGAGTGCAGGTGTCAAGCCGTGGCCTCATAGTTCCTGTTTCTTTTCTAGATCCAGGTGGATGAAAAGGGGAAGATTGTGGACGCCAGATTCAAAACGTTTGGCTGCGGTTCTGCCATTGCCTCCAGCTCCTTAGCCACGGAGTGGGTAAAGGGGAAAACGGTAAGGCCGCTCACAGGTGTCCTAGAGCTATTTAATCCCGGAGCAGTAGAGCCTAGCAGAGGCAGAAGGAGCTCTGTGAGTTCTAGGCCAGCACGGGATACGTAACAAGACCTGTCTCAACAACAACAAAAAAAAAACATGGAGCCGGGCGGTGGTGGCGCACGCCTTTAATCCTAGCACTCGGGAGGCAGAGGCAGGCGGATTTCTGAGTTCAAGGCCACCCTGGTCTACAAAGTGAGTTCCAGGATAGCCAGAGCTACACAGAGAAACTCTGTCTCGAAAAACCAAAAAAAAAAAAAGAAAGCAAAAGGAAAGAAAAAAGCCAGCTTTTAAGCCCTGGTTACATTCCTCACTCTGGGAGTTCAGGACCATCTTGTTGCTTGAGGTGACGTGTCAGTCGCTGCTGTCCCTGGTTGTCGGTTCAGTAGATGAGGATCAGCACCAGGCTGCCCAGCTGCAGAACTGAAAGGCGGTCTTGGGCTTTCCCTGATGTCCCTAAGGTCACCAAGGTCCCTTGAGAGCTGCTATGCAGTATTCACTGTTTTATCCCATCTCCTGCTTCAAGTAGGAGTCCAGACAGGTACGCACAGGAAGGCAGAAACAGCCACATCCGAGGGAGGAGTTAGAAATCAAAATCTGTAAGAGCTGAAACTGCTGAGATCCAGCAGCTATGAAACCACCCACGCCAGCATGGCG
Organism: Mus pahari; assembly: GCF_900095145.1. Taxonomy (NCBI): domain Eukaryota; kingdom Metazoa; phylum Chordata; class Mammalia; order Rodentia; family Muridae; genus Mus; species Mus pahari. The sequence continues at coordinate 3,635,706 of NC_034612.1, forward strand.
TGGTGGCACAGGGCACACAAGCCCGTGATCCCAGCTCATACAAGGAAGGGACAGGAGGCTTGGGGGTGGGATGATCCCCCTCAGCTACTTAGCAATTGAAAGATCACCCCAGACTGCATGGGCCCCTGTCTTAAGAGCAGTGTGCACCTTCACGGGGCCCAGTCCTGGATTGGCATGCTCACAATACCAGCCAGCTCTCTAACAGAGCCACCTGCTCGAAAGGATCCAGGCATTCTGGCCTGAGCTCCTGGGGGCCAGGGAGACCCACACCTGCTTGCTCTGGGGGAAAATGGCTCAAATGAAGTTGGTTAAGAACTAGCCTTGGAAGCCGGGCGAGGTGGCGCACGCCTTTAATCCCAGCACTCGGGAGGCAGAGACGGGGATTTCTGAGTTCGAGGCCAGCCTGGTCTACAGAGTGAGCTCCAGGACAGCCGGGGCTACACAGAAACCCTGTCTCAGAAAAAAAAAAAAAAAAGAACTAGCCTTGGAGAAAGGGGAAGTGAGACTGGGCACATGCTCCTGGGACCTGGCATTTCAGGCTCTAAACTATGGTCAGACAGTAGGAGGACCCTTTCTCTGACCTTGAGGTCTCCTGTCTGAGGGAGACTGGCTTTCCTTAATACATAAGCATGCCTCTGTCTCTCTTCATCCCTCAGAGCTCTCAGACCCAGGCATCCTCAGGCAGATGCTGCCCAGCAGCCTAGGCAATGCCTGCCTTCAGTGGGCAGCGATGCCTGCCTTCAGTGGGCAGGGAGCATTCTCGTTCCTGCTTACCCAGCCAGGAAGCCCGGGTGTGTGTCCCAGACTAGAGATCCCTTGGTACACAGTGGCAGTCCTGCCCAGGAATTATGTTGAGTTAATTATGTAGCAGGAGTTTCCTCAGACAGCCTATCCTGAGGCGTGTTCTGCCCACCCTCAGTGAGGTCAAGTTCACCAAAACTGTACTTTCCCCCCCACACACTTCAGGTGGAAGAAGCCCTGACCATCAAAAACACCGACATCGCCAAGGAGCTCTGCCTGCCGCCTGTGAAACTGCACTGCTCCAGTGAGTCTGCCCCGCCTGCCAGGCAGCTTGGATCTGTTCAGAGTCTGCTGTTCCCACCCCACGGTGGCAGGGCCGCTGAGACAGGCAGCTCTTCCCCAACCCTGTGCTCTGCACTTCCCCAGTCTGCCTTTGCTGTCTCTGAGTGTGTCTGCAGTGCCTGAGGCCACGGTGCACTACCCACTGCACTGCCCCACAGGAGCCTATCGGAGCCTGCGGTCAGATCCGATGCCTTCCCACCCTCCTAAGCCTCCCCCCAGAAAGCAGGAGTGAGATGTCACCCTGACATGCTCGGCTTTCTGCCCCCTTCCTGCTCTCAGCTTCTGCTGCCCCCATAGCCTCACCCTCAGTATCCCCTCAGTACTAGCCTTCCAGTGTGGGGCTGCGGCAGGAGGCGTGCAGACCACTGCCAGCACTGTGACCACCAGCCCGCACTTTCTGGGACCTGATCCCTGTTGTGGCCCTGCCAGGTACCAGGTACTCTCCGCAGTGCCCTCACTGTCCCAGCCAGAAAGGTGTGCAGGTAGCACACTCGGGTCTTCCTGACTCTAGTACACTCCACCTTAAAAAGGTTCTCCTCCTTAAGCCCCTCTCAGGCCAGGGAGATGGCCCAAGTAAGAGCTTGCCACCAAGCCTGAGTTAGAACTTCTAAACCCACTCCCCAGAGCTGTCCCGTGACCACCACACGTGCCCAGGCACATTCAGCCACTCAGCAAGCACAAGCATAGATATTCTAAATAGATACGTATTTATACCGACATACAAATATACAATGCTGCATGTGTGTAAGATGTAATAAAGACCATCCCTCCGGTGTCAGACATTGAAGCTCTCTACCCTTCCATGCCTTCCAGTGCTGGCAGAAGACGCCATCAAGGCTGCCCTGGCTGACTACAAACTGAAACAAGAGTCCAAGAAGGAAGAGCCAGAGAAGCAGTGAACCCTGGAGACACAACACCGGTCACAGCAGTTGCTTCCTGCCACCCTGCACATCAAAGAAGCTACGCAAAACGCACACTATTCACCATTTGCACAAAATGTGCCCTTGATTACGCCTGATCCTGTGTTCCTTTCAGCTCACGTGTGTCCTTAGTGCAGTTAGTGTCTTGATTTAGTTTGTGGCCTGGGACTGAAATCAGCACCAAAGTCTTAAGCTCTGGAGAGTGACAAGGAATTGTACCTGACCTGAGGTAGATTGCCAGCAGAGCGCCTTATGCTGGCTATCTGATAGGATCTATTACTGAGTATTTAGCAGATCTGCATATATATATTATAATAAAAATGTGAGACAATGGTTTTCTGTACTGAACCTGATTCTCGACTCCCTCACACACCCCTACTGCAGCCAGAGCGCCTCGGGGTTCTCAAAAGCCAGACTGCGGTGGGTGACAGCAACGGCCACTTGGCTGCTTTCGAAAGGCTGGAAGAGACACAGACCTCTTCCCTGTGGGAAGTATGGTCAGTCCACAAGAACTTTGAGGGGCCTGCTGTAATCCACTGGTTGGTGAAAGAAAATAACCCCAGAAGCTGGCCGCCGCGCCCAACCCCATGGGCCAAGCAGGAAAAACCTCAGGAGATGACACCGTTGGACTCTAGGCCCAGGGCTCCAGCCTCACTCTTGACAGTTCTAGCCTCCCGAGGCCCAGGCTCTGTGTGGTGGACAATGAACTGAAACCAACTGAAGAGGCTCACTGCCCCGTGTGAGCGTGCGTTTCTCACGTCCAGCCGAACCGAGGACACGCACTGCAGTAGCCCTCAGTTTGTTCCAAGTACAGCCGCTCCTGCCCTGCCCAGTTGTGTAGCTCAGGGAAGGGCACTGTCTTCCAGTCTTGGCATTGGAAGATACAGCGAACTTCAAAAGCAAGCTCTTTTCTGATGGCTTTGTGTCCCAGCATACGCATGTTGACTCTTAAATCATCCTTTATTTTAAAATATTCTGGGTTCTGAAGAAGGGCTCAGAACTTCAAAGGCCACTTCCCCCGCAGTTGGGAGGAGACCACAGGCCAGAACCCATCAGAATCTCAAATTAGCCCCTGGGTGGAGCCATGTCAAATTGTCCTGAAGGGCGTGTTGTGGCTGTGCAACTTGGTCCCTTCCTCGTGGCAATGCCACAGTTCCCACCCCTATTTGTGATTTTAAAATGAGACACTTCTGAATTCCACACATCAAGTTGCCAGCACAGCCCAACCCTGAGAATAAGGGGTGCAGCCCACAAACAGGTCCAATTTCTGTAACTTTGTATAAGTTTACTCTGCAGTCAATTTGGGCCCCAAGTACTCCTCACTGAGCTAAGGGGGTTTCTCACAGTCTCCATGTGTGTCTCAGAACACTAAAGGAACTCTTACATGTAGTGGCTGCTATGGGGGCCTGGGGGAATCTTGTTTTTTTGCCTCAAAGTCTCCTTGCCTTGGCCTCCTGAGTGTGTCATTACAAACATGCACCACCATGGGTGGATCACATGATTGATTGGTTTTAAAAGGCAAAAGATGAATCTCCGAGGTCCCTCAAATTTTCTCCTTTGCTGGCAGTCCCTAGGAGAGCTGCACCTTTAAACACATCAGCTGGCCCAGGCTGAGTGGCCCTGAGCCTACCCTTGTGCCCTGTCCTTCCTGGCAATCACTGTGGCTCTGAGGACATCAGAGGCTTCACCTTGAACCCCACAGGAAGACACATTAGGTCTCGTGTGTCATGACTGTCACCCAAGGAATCGCCACTGAATGGCTGACACCTCGGTATGCCACACACCAGGCACCGTAGCTAGATGCTTAGTAGAGAGAAAGCTAAGTGCTAGGAATTTAACAAAGACACAGGTGAAAGGTAGGGTCATGAACCCTCCAGTCAGGAGTCGGCACAGGCGGGACCTAGGCTGTGACCGTAGCTGAACACTGGTGTGGTTCACCCTGCCACTGCTCATAGCGACTGACATTCCCATGACAACCATTAGTCATCTTTTGTGAGAGCATGACCTCAAGGTTTCCAGCCTCTGGTCTTGTTAGCCTGGAACTACATAGTACTGCACAGTACTCCAGTACTACACAGTGTTGTACAGTACTACACAGCACCCCAGTAGTATACAGTGTTGCACAGTACTACACAATACTGCATAGTACTACACAGTACTACAGCACTCCATAGTACTCCTGTATTATACAGTACTAAACAGTGCTGCACAGTACTCCAGTACTACAGAGTACTCCAGTCCTACACAGTGCTGCATAGCACCACACAGTTCTACTGGCTACTACAGTAATCCACAGTACTACTACACAGTGCTTCACAGTACGATACACTACTTCAGTATTATACAGTGCTGCACAGCACTACACAGTACTACCGGGTACTATATAGTACTCCTGTACTACATAGTACTACACAGCAGTATGTAGTACTACACAGTATTCCACAGTACTAACAGTATTCCACAGTACTACATAGATTCTCCTCCCATCAACACCCATGTAGCAACACCCAGTAACGTCTGTCACACTCCGCCACAGTCGGCCTGCCTACCACCGGGCTAAACACCGCCCCCACTGCCCCCACTGCTGCCCAGCTGTCTGGAACCTCTACCCACCTCCGCCCCTGGCCTCACTTCACGGAAACCTAACTCCCAGGAGTCGAGGAGAGGAACACCTTCACTACCCTGGAGCTGCTGGTGCACAGCGGTTTCTGGACCCTCCCATGCTGCCCCACGGTCTCTGACCAGTGGGGTCACAGGAAGCCCGAGTGGGGAAATGGGCTGGACCTTACTCTGCCCAAGCACAAGCACGCTCCACAGCCCTCCGCCCTCCGGCCTGTGAGCAGGGCCATGGGACTTTAACAGCTTTGGAAGAAAATCCAAAGGCCTGAATTCTGACCCTAACAATACCATGTTCTGTCTACAACAGATACTTAAGGATGGTTAACCTCACTGAGCCTCTTGACCCTCACTGGGAGGCTGGGCCAATACTGGCTCCTAAGGTACAATTGTGAGGGTTCATTCCACATAAGGTGGAAATTTCCACAGCACCAGGCATCTAGCAAGCACTGGTATTAGGCACCAGCATCGCCAGCACTGTCAACACACACCGTGGCTGGCATCCGCCCTACTACACAGCATGCCCTCAAATCCACTGCTTCCCTCCAAAGCAACGGTCTCTGGAGACAATCTTGACGGGCAATTAAAGTTAAACAGTCGTACAAACGTGAGCCTATTCCAACAGGGGTGGTGGACTTATAAGAAGCCGCCTCTCTCCACACTCAGAGGAAAAGCAGTGTGACTATCTACACTCGAGGGAAGATTCTGCATCAGAAACTGACCCCGCACAGGAGCCTGGACCATGCGTGGGCTGTCCCACCTCTATCAGGTTCTGTTGTGGAAGCCACAGGAGTCTGCGGTACTCTGTTAGGACAGGCCAAACGCTGATACAAGCACCCCACTGTTACCGTCATCACCATCACCCCTGTCTTTGAGTTTCTAGTACTGTGACAAACACCGTGGCCAAAAGCCACTTGGGGAGGAAAGGGTTCTTCCTCTTACTCTTCCAGGTCAGGGCAGGAACCTGGAGGCAGGAGCTGTGGCGGAGGCCATGGAGGGGCGCTGCTTACCAGCCTAGGGATGGCCCCGCCCGCAATGGGTTGGCTCCACCCACAATGGGTGGGGCCTTTCCCCATCAATCACTAATGAGGAAATGCCCCACAGCCTTTGGCTTTTTTTTTTTTTTTTTTTTTTTTGAGACAGGGTACCACCATGTAGCCCTGGCTATTCTGGAACATGCTATGTAGATCAAGCTAGCTTCAAACTCACAGAGATCCCTCTGCCTCTGCTTCTGCCTCTTGAGTGCTGGGGTTAATGGTGTGAGCCACCACACCCTACAGGCCCATCCTTCAGAGGCATTTTCTCAATTGTGGTTCTCCCTTCTCAGATAACTCTAGCTTGTGTCAAATTGGCAAAAAAAAAAAAAAAAATCTAACCAAGACAGTCATTATCACTGAAGTCCCTACCAACGGCATCATCAACACCCATCTCATCAGCACCACCATCATCCCCCTCCCCATTATCCCCCTCCCCATCCCCACCATCACTATCACCACCATTATTACAGACCCATTTTCCCCAGAAAGAGACTCTCCAGTGAATGCCACAAGCCGGCGTTCACTTGAGGCTACTCCTGGGCTCTGCCCACACCTCGGGCAGTGGAGTAAGAATGCAGAGCCTGGGGCAGAGAAGAGAGACAGGCATGGGGCACCCAAGGCCTCAGTCCCCCTGGCCGGGTGCTCTAGGCCTGCCGTTCCTCATGCTGTCCTGCATCAGGACCTGAGTCTCCAACAGTCCCTCCACCCCTCACACCGTTGCCTTCTTCTCCGGAGAATTCTAGTTCACACGCAGAGGCGATAAGATGCCCGATGACTAAGCTGCTGGAATCCCGAGCATCTTCCAAACTTGCTGTCCAGGGGTAAAAGGTCTCGCTGAGAACATCTTGCTCCGCCCCACGGGTCCTTCAGCTCTGGGCTTCTGCTCCCTTTCCCACAACAGCAGGGTCCCCCAAGAGCACTCCCTGTCAGGGGGTGAAGTGGGCCTCCTCCCAAGCTTCCCCTCCCCCACCCCACCTCACCCCCAACCCCACCCCCATCTCCAGGGGAGCCAAGTGGAGGGCATTATGTGTCTCTCTGGTTTTGGTCTAGCCTAAGCTAGGTCCCTAGGGGGATAGCCTGGGCCTATGCTAAGTGAAAACCTCCATGAGACCCCTTTTGCTCAGCTCATTTGGGTAACGCTACAGGACTGGTTTCCGGTACAGGGCACAGGGAGAGTGTCCAGCACCACCCCAGTGCCAGGAACCATGTCCCCTAGTGCTCCCCAAGACTACTGGCCCCCTCAAATGGGTCTCACCTAAATGTCATCTGAGCGCCACCTTGGCACCAGAAGGGCTCCCAGCAGCCACTGCTCATGTGACACAGTCCCTCTAAATTTGTCTCTTGCTCAGAGAGAGCAAGACATCCCTGATGCCAACACAGGCCCTCTCTGTCACCGTCCTTCACACCCCATCCACAGTCAGGGCCCGGGAGGGCCAGGAGGCAGAGCTTGCCCCTAACTCGTGGGCAACTTTCTCTGCTTGCTTGCGGTCGCTCTGTCTACAGAATGAGGTAGTTGGATCCCATGAACCATATTTCCTTCCAGCTCAAACAAAAAGATTCCACGGATTCGGAAAACTCCTCATTTTAGCCAATATCCAGTGCGGGCCAGCGCGTGATTCATCCGCGACTCTGCCTAGAACAACTTCTCCCCTCCCCCCAACCTCGCAAAGCATTTCTCCCCTACCCCAGCCGCAAGTGGAGGCGGGTAAGAAGTCAGGACATCAAGCCCCCCTCCTGCCTGTCTGCCACTGGCATTTTTACCCGGCCTCAGAATGTCCCGAGCTGTGTCTGGAACAACTCAGGGGGAAGTCCCATCCCCCTGGGGATCCCGCCAGCAGGAGGAAACAGCCCCCAGAAGTGTGCGGAGAAAGTGCTGAGCCAGCAGGCGAGCAGGGGATGCTGTCCCTGGGACGGATCTGCCTGTTGGGCCCAGCTCCCAGCTCTGCAGGGTCAGCACTTCAGGGAGACTTCAGCCAAGGCGGCAGGAGAAGGGTCTGTGCTTCTCACAAAGCCCCATCTTTCCTGCTTACTGAAGATTTGTCGACCCAGCCTCCCGCGGTGAGGGAGAGCTGTGTTCCAGTAGAGACTGGAAAGCATTTGCTAAACTTCAGTGGCTGTCCTGGCTGGTTTTCTGTCAACTTGATACAAGCTAGTGTCATCAGACAGGAGGGAGCCTCAACTGAGAAAATGCCTCCATGAGATCCAGCTGCAGAGCATTTTCTCAATTAGTGATTGATGAGAGAGAGTCCTGCCCACAGTGGGCGGGGCCATACCAAGTCCCAGCGATTGATGGGGAGGGCCCCGCCCCGGGCCCCGCCCCCCACCCACATGCGGGTGCCGCCACCTCTGGGGCGGTGGTCCTGGGGTCTATAAGAAAGCAGGCTGAGCAAGCCATGGGGAGCAAGCCAGTAAGCAGCGCCCCTCCATGGCCTCTGCATCAGCTCCTGCCTCCAGGATCCTGCCCTGCTTGAGTTCCTGCCCTCACTGCTTTTGGTGATGAGCAGCAGTGTGGACCTGGTGGACATGGTGATTGGTCACAGCCACAGTGACCCTAAGACAGTGGCCACCGGTGACACGAAATCTTAGCAATCTACCAGTAGAAAGAAGTATCCTTATCTCTGAAAAGGTCATTTGCTATAAACAACAGTTGACACCTGGTTGCCCGGTGCCCTGAACAGCTCTCCGCCTGACCCTACCTGCTCTTGGGGTTGGAGGTGAGGTGGTGCGGAGTCAACAACACAGACTGGGGGAGTAGATAAGAAACGCCACAGCAAGCTCTTCTGGACGTTGCTGCAAGCTCCTTTAATATCCTCCACCAGCGCCGCCACTGGTCCCAAGAAAGCATCTCTTTTAAACAGCAGCAACTGATTGGCTGACATTGTCTGCAAGGCAGTCCTCAATTAGGTCCTCATGCAGGAGATGCTTTTGTGGCTGCCCAGGCCCCCAGCGTTTACATAGAGGCTGCTCCACTGTTCCCGCTATAATACCTCCTCGGAGCAAAACACTGAAACATGTACACTCAGAAGTACACCCATCGCTACCGTGAAGGCCATCATGGCCTCTCACCTCTACCCATCACCAGCCGACCATACAAACATTACAATCGCCAGCATCACCTTCTCTGCCATCCTCCAGGGTACCACACATCCCCCAAACCCAGGACTACTGTCACTCCTCCCCTCCCCCACCATCTCCTCCACCTTTTCCATTACACACGCACCACAGGGGCCTGTAGCTTGACTATCACAGACCCTCCCACACACTCCAAGACACATGCCCACCCATGGTCACCTACAGCTCAGGACAGGAGAAGTCTGAATCCACCCCCACAGACAGATAGCCCCTCTGGTCCTAGAGCCACATTGTCTTCCCTGAGCGCCAGCTGGATGCCCTGTGGTGCTGCCTCAGAGGGGAGAAAGAAAATCTCGAATGTTCTTGTCATAAAATGACCTCAACCTCTGAGGCAGGCGGATCTCTGAGTTCGAGGCCAGCCTGGTATACAGAGTGAGTTCCAGAACAGCCAGGGCTATGCAGAGAAACCCTGTCTCGAAAAAACAAAACAAGGGGCTGGAGAGATGGCTCAGCGGTTAAGGGCAATGGCTGCTCTTCCAGCGGTCCTGAGTTCAAATCCCAGCAACCACAGGGTGGCTCACAACCATCTGTAATGGGATCCGATGTCCTCTTCTGGGGTGTCTGAAGACAGTTACAGTGTACTTGTATACATAAAATAAATAAATCTCTTAAAAACAAAACAAGGGCAGGACAGTGGTGGCGCACGCCTTTAATCCCAGCCCTCGGGAAGCAGAGGTAGGTGGATTTCTGAGTTCGAGGCCAGCCTGGTCTACAGAGTGAGTTCCAGGACAGCCAGGGCTACACAGAGAAACCCTGTCTCGAAAAAAACAAACAAATAAACAAACAAAAAGTTAAAAACAAAACAAAAAATGAACTCAACCAAACCCTACCTCGTGGCAGTTTCTTACATATAACCATTTGTGTGAAATAAAGACTGTGTTTCTGTTCCAACCAGAGAGCCAGACACAAAGCGCTCTGAATATCTTTACTGGAGAATCAGTTTCTAGGCTGGGGCTGTAGCTCACTCTGTAGGGTTCTTGTTTGGCATGCGTGAAGCCTTGGGTTCCATCCCCAGCATCGCACAGAACCCAGTGTTTGCAGCTCATGCCTGTAACCCCAGGACTCATGGGATGAATGAAGGTGGGAGGCTCAGAAGAGCACCCTTCGCGACATGGAGGGAGGGCTTGAAGCTGGCGAGCTGCAGGGGGCAGGTTGAAAGCTAGACAAGGCAAGGAGGGGGATCAGAGTCCAGTCCTCAACCGGACCTGGTTGAAGTTATCATTTCTCTGCCACTCCCGTTTCCCTGTTCTCAGTCATTCTAAAAATGCAAACACAGCCGGTCTAGAGTGTGCACCCCGGTGCGGACACATGGGCATTTCTGAACACATTTCTAGAAAAGACTTTCCGATTCTCACCGATGCCTTCCAGGAGGATTGACTGCCTCCCACCAATCAGATGTACAGAGAACGAGGCCCAGGCAGCATGCGCTGAGAGTCATGGGAGAGACAAAACCCCGGGTGGTCTGTCCCAGATGCTGGGTCAGGTAGGTCTCCAACACAGTTCTGCATAGACTGGGCCGTGAGGAAATCAGCCCTTGGGGTTGAGATGCTCAACCTTGGGCTAGACAGGATAAGGACGTCCCCAGTCCCCAGCGTTCAGGGTTGTTGGATAGTGGAGAAAGTTGCTTAGGCAACTGGGGGAGGTGGGAGCTTGGAGAGGGAGACGGAAGTGGTTTGGTCTCTCGCCCATGGATTCCAGAAGATGGAGACAACTTCTCATGGAAGGGCTGCATGATTTTGCTTAGCAAAGAGTGCCTATAGCAGCCCTCAGCCCCAACTTAACAACGTCTCATGTGGAAATGGGTCGGTGGGGGGGAGCACTTGGGACGATCCCTGGCTAAATCCAGAGCAATCTTCATTCTCCCCTAAGTCAGAGACGCAGCTGAGGTCCAAAAAGGGTACTTGACTTGATCCAGAGGGCCCAGCCACGCAAGGGGCAGAGGCCTACCCTTCCTCCCAGGACCTACCCAAGGACCCACCTCCATCATAGATCTCTGGAAACCCTCAGGGCAGAAGGCTGGGCTCCAGAGTCCTGGACTCTCACCCACACGCTGCACCCGGGGTCCAACTCAGGTTTCATCCCTCACTGGCCCCCTGGAGTAGGCCACTCAGCAGTTTCCCTACCATAAGAGGAAGGTGGGTGGCCATGCAAGGTACTAGGCTGCCACGCACCACTCTGCCACATGGGTGCCCCTGGAGGTTAGGGGCCCGAGGGCAGCTGCATCATGTGAGCAGACAGACAGGAAGAGCCTGGTGAGAAGCCAGCTCCAGTCAGAGCCTTTGAAGACACTCTGGCAAACCACAAGAGACAAACAGTGAAGTTACCACAGGCTGCCCGGGGTCCTGAGGAAGTCTGAACTCACGGGCTTTGGGTTCCTCCCCTCAAAGCACTCATCCATTCAGCCATTCACCCACTCAGAGATTCATTCATTCACTCACCAATTCAGCCATCCACCCATTCAGCCATTCACCCTTTCATTTATTCATTCAGCCATTCAGCTATCCATCTGTTCATTCATTCAGCCATCCACCCATTCTTTCACCCATTCATTCACTCATCCATCCATTCATCCATTGACCCACTCATTCACTCATCTGCCTGTTCATTCACTAACTCATTTTACTTAAACCACTGGAGTAAGTGCAGGAAACTGACAGTAGAATTCAACCATCCACGAGTCAAAGCTTGATTCAGACACTTTCTGGCTGTGTGACTTTGGGCAGGTGACTTCATTTCTCTGAGCTTCTGGGTCTTTCCTTGGCAGAAGGTCAGTGACCTCAGTGCTTCTCTCAGCTTTGTGAGAAGTTGAGTGCACAAGGAAGAGCATTATCCCAGCACGGAAGAGGCTGAGGCAGGAGGATCCAGAGCTTGAGGCTGCCCTGAGCTGCACCCTGTCTCTAAACAAACAAAAGGCGGTCCTGGTCTGCGGGGGCGCCCAAGAAGGGGTGGAAATTCTAAAGTGAGACAGAGCTAGGAAGCTGGAGGCCTGGAGCTTCAAGCACAACTTACCCAGGAAGAGGTACGGGGAATATCCAACCTGTCCCCAACACCCCATCTATGGGCCCGGCTTTCAAAGGAGTGCCACACTCCTGATTAGCAGGGTTGGAAGGAAAAGTCACAAAGCCCGGGGGTCCCACAGAACCCCCATGAGAGCCTCCATTGCTGCAAGTAGTAACAGGCACAAAAAATATCCCCCTGAAGGTTCCAGGCTGAGCCTCCCAGCCCGGCAGAGCCTGCAGACTCACAGGCGTGGCATCCAGAGGCTCCAAGCCAAGGGCACGAACTGCTTAGGTCAGGGCGTGGATTAAACTCTGAGATTTAACCCAGGTCCTTGGGGACCTGCGGCAGACACCTCACACCCTCCCCCCAACTGTGCCCAGAGGTTGTCCCCTCCCAGACTCCTATAGAGGAAGGAACACAACCCAGGTTCCCTGAAAACTAACCCCAGGGTCCCTTAACTCCCCTACAAACAGCTTGGCACCTGGCCCAGTGGGGCAAGGTCTCCCCCCATCCCTATGGCCAGACATGGCTCCAGCTGCTGACCCAGACAACATTCAAGCACTGGCCAGGGTCACCTCATCCCCAAGGAGAGACAAGAAACAGCTGAGCGGTGACCCTTGACCTCATTGAACGCTCCACACTCACCCGAGGATGTGCGGACCAGAGGGCCAGTCTTTGCTCGGCCAGTCTCTCACCCCCACCCCCATGTATAGGGTCTCTGCACTGCCAGGATGGCAGCCTCAGCTCTGACGCCCCAGCCCCCAGGACCCTTTGGCTGCCCCAAGGAGGAGCTGCTTTAAGAGTCTCACTTAATTCAGGCCCCAGAACCTCTAAAGGTACCTCAGAGAAGAGGGGCAGCCTTCCCCCCACCCCACCCATCACAACCAAGCGCCCTCAGGAGGCCGGATCCCTGAAGAGACTCAGTTCCCACCTGGGCCATCGCTCCCATTCCAGACAGGCCCATTGCAGCCCAGAGGGGTCAAGTGACTTGCCCAAAGACATACAGCTGGGAGACAGCATTGAGATCCCAACCCTGTGTTCCTGTCACTGTGCCATCCCCCTCCCCCATCCATGCATACACTCACAAGCCCCACCTCACTCTGGGAAGGAGGAGGAGGCCTGGCAACAGCCGAAGCCCAGGTCCTACTACATCCCCTGCCTTCTACCACCTAGCTTAAGCCCCTGCCCCACTCCAGTTCCCTTGATTGAGGGAGGATCTTGAAGCCCTGAGAGAGAAGCCCCTGTCCCACCCCATCCCACCCTCTCCCCCCACCCCCACCCTCTCCCCACCCCACATCCTTCCAGGGAGGACCAGACAGTCAGCACAGGCACCTCTGGCACCAGGGTTCCTGGGAAGGCCGGTTTACGAGCTTGGCTATTTTTCACTGTGCAGCTGCTACCATAAACCCTGCCCCCCATCCCACCCTCAAGAGTGGGGGGGACAGCTGTAAAGGATCTCCAGGGCCCAGAGCTGGCGCCAAGTCCCCTACCCCCACACCCTGCTTGCTATTTCTGAGCAGCCGGAGAAATCTTGAAATTAAAACCTCCTGAAAGAGGGGCAAACCCCTGTTCCACTTCAGCGGAGGCCCATCCTTTCTCCAAAGCAGAACCAGCACAAGGTCTGCCCAGCTCCCACCTGGGCCTCACGTGGCCAAGTGTACTTACTCTAAAGAACGGAATGGAGAGATGGCTCAGCAGTTTAGAGCGCTGGCTGTTCTTCCAGGGGACCCTGGTTCAAATCCCAGCTCCTACATGGCAGCTCACAACCATCTATAATGCCAGTTCCAAAGGATCTAATGCCGTCTTCTGGGTCCAGCCACACCAGTGACACGCATAGTTCACACGCAGGGTTCACACATATGCACGCAGCCAAATGCCCACTTACATAAAAGAGATTAAGGGGTTGCTTTAGATCAACCTGATCTATTTCCAGAACAGCCGGAGGAACCCTAGGTGATTCTTTTAAAAACGTTTTTATTAGGCAGGTATGATGGCACACAACCTTTAATCTCAGCATTTGAAAGGCAGGGGCTAACCTGGTCCAGGGAGCCAGTGCTACATGATGCAACCCTATCTTAAAAGAAACAAAGGAAGGGGAGAATAAGATAAAATATCTATTCATTTACTTATTTTATGTGTGACTGATGTGCACGTGTGTGCACAGGATCCCTTGAAAGTCAGAAGAGAACGCCAAGTCTCTGGAACTGGAGCTACGGATGGATGCGCCACCACGTGGGTGCTGGGAGTTGAACCCCATCCTGCCAGCCCTTGACAGATAGAGAGGCAGTGATGAGGCCAGGGGCCAGAGGCTGGCCTGCCCCGCAGCCAGCACAGAGGAAGGAAAGCAGAAGAAAGGGAGGAAGTGACGCTCACTCACACGCACCCCCTTCCCCACCAATGCTGAAGCAAAAGATCAGGGGGCAGAACTGGGCCACAAAGCACAACCCTGCCAAAACAACATAAATCACATTTAAAAATAAAAATAAATAAAAACCTGACATGTTCTAAAATAAGTCAGCCAGTCCCCACAGTGCTGCAGACAGACCTGTGTTCAAAGGCAGTTCTCGAGGGCTGCGTGACCTCGAGCAAGTTGCTGCCCTCTCTGGGCTGCTGGTCTCCGTGGTGAGGGTTAGATGTGGCTATGTGGAGCCTGGTGTTTGTCTTCTCTCCCCCTTACACACGCGCGTGCACTGTTGGCTCATCAGCCATTCCCCATGTCGGGATGGCCTGGGGTATAAAAAGACAGCTCTCCCAGTGCTCTTCTCTCTCTCTCTCTCTCTCTCTCTCTCTCTCTCTCTCTCTCTC
>NC_034612.1:3650888-3679206 GCF_900095145.1 Mus pahari
CACAAGGGGCCCTCCCCCCCTGATCACTAATTGAGAAAATGCCCCCACAGCTGGATCTGGTGGAGACATTTTCCCAACTGAAGCTCCTTTCTCTGTGATAACTCCAGCTGTGTCAAGTTGACACAAAACCAGCCAGTACACCTGTCCACCCCTTCTCCAGGTCCTCGCGCCCCTCCTTCCCCCAAATAAACCTCTCTTATACCAAGTTTGTCACATGGTGTGATTTCTCAGGGGATACCTTGGCATGAGCCCTCCAGGTAACCCCCTCTGCCACAGTTGTGTACACGTGTATGCATGCACACACCATCTGACCGCCAGGGTAGCAGTGGCAGGGGTGGGGAGGAACGCCCCTCTTCTCTTGGACTTTGTATTTCTCGGCTTTGTGCCAGAGAGTGGGGCTGGTGTCACTTCCTCCTCCTCTGCAGGGTTGGAACTAGGGGACTTGCTCACTCTGGACGAGAGCTCTGCACTGGGATACACCTCCACCCTAACCCTGGGATAAAACACCCCTTTCCTCACAGGAGAACAGATACCCAGAGAGGTGGGGGGGGTGCCCAAGGTCACATGGTTGAGGATAGAGCTGGCACTGAGCCAGAACTTCTGACCCCCACCATGAGAATAAAAAAAACTTCTGCAGAGGCTACACTCTGCCTACCTCTGTTCTCACCTGAATGGGACCAGCCTGTCCCTGGGGCTGACCAGAGCAGGGTGAGAAAAGGGGAGTGCCTACTTCCCTTTGTGGCTTTTCAACCCCTCCACCACAGGTCACCAGCAACACACACACATGCACACACCCATGCAGGAATGCACACATGCATGCACACACATGTGCATGTACACACACATGCATGTGTGCACACATGTGCATGAATGCACACACTCTCAAACACACACACAGAGGCATGCATGCACGCACACACACGTACACACATGCACACACATACACACATGCACATACACACATGCATATGTGCACACACATGCATGAATGCACACACGTATGCACACATGCTAGTGCATGCACACACGCATGCACACATATGCACACATGCCCACACACAAGCATGCACACAGTGGCAGCAGGCCTGACTGGAGACAGATGCACAGGTTACTAACAGGACAGGGACACAGGGACAGCCTGTGCAGACCTTGATGTCCACTACCACCCCCTATGGCCTGGAGGACACTGAGGGTGTCTCCCTTGGCCTCCAAGCCCAGTTCTGTCCCTGTGATCCCAGCCTACAACCCACAGTCCCCCTCTCTGGTTTCCTGGGTGTGCCCACAAAACAAGCCTTCTGGGTCGATCCCTGCAGATGTGGAGAAATTAGAGGGCTCTATCTTCCCTGAGGGAGCTACTCTCTCCTCCCTGCCTCCCTCCACCCATTCACCCACCCACGCATCCATCCATTCATCACGCTGCCTCTTCCTCCTCCTCCTCTGTCATCTCTCATTTTCCTCCGTCCCACCCCTCCTCCAACCCTCACTGGACACTTAGAACAGTCTCCACTGAGCTGTGTGACAATGGGTAACTAGCTGTGCTGCTCTGGGCCTGTTTCTTTGGGTTGTAACAATGGTGCTTCAGAGCCTGAGTGTCTTAACGAATAGTAAATCAGGTAGGTAGAGTGCTCCAGTCACCGGATGCGGTGCTCACCGCAGCCACGGCCATCACTGAGCCCTGGAGGTGTGGATAGAGGACTAGGGAGGGAGGGAGCAAGATCCCGGGAGGGTCTAGGTCGGGAGCTGAAGGTAGGTGCTGAGTTAGCTCTGGTGCGGTATAGGAGGACCCTAGGGACCCACACTGCAAAAGCTCCGAAGCAACAGGAAGTTGGGCTCCTGTCACTCAGGCCACCTCCTCAGTCCCGCCCCCTCCAGGATCAGAGATACACACTACCATCAAGGCCTAGTACCCCGCATTCTCTGGGAGCCCTCCTGGAATGAGTGGGAGGCTGCTGGCCAGAGAATTACCCTCCAGTGTCTTCAGGGTCTCCATGTGACCTGAGGGAGCTTATGTGCTTCCCGGGCCACGGTCAGAGCCGGTTAGTAAGGACACCAGAGACACAGAGCCACTTAGCCAGAGCCACACAACATACCGGAACCGGAGGTATTTGGGTGTTCGTATCAACTCTCCTGGTTCCTGGAGAAAGCTAGGCTGGGTTGAGAGAGGCAGGTCCTCGCTCGGCTGCACCACACAAAGGCCATTGTGTTCCGAAAGCCTAAGCCCGGGACCCTCAGACTGGATGGGGATCCTTGAAGGGTCAGGACTGTAGGAGACAGCGAACATGACACCACCATCCTGGGTGCCCATGTTCCCAACCCCCCCCCACACAGCTGGATTCCAGAGCACCCACGCAGGGGATCATCAGTGGGAAAGAGGAAGCTAGAAGGGTGGGGGGAGGCCAAAAGACCTGCCAAGAATGAGTGTCAGCAAACACTGTCCCTGAGGCTCAGTCAGTTCTCACCCATCTGTAGGGAATGGGCAGCCGCGACCTTGCCCCAGCTTTGTCCCACAGCACCAAGAGGTGACTGTGGTATGGCCGCACCAGCTGCAGAGCCAGGCAGCAAAGCGTCTGTGTGTTTGACACACCACCTCCAGGACTTCTCAGGTTCCTGGGTCCAACACCTATGAGCACCCACACACAGTCTCAGCACTCGGACCTGGCTGATCCCCTCCCCCAATGCTGCCCCCAGCCCATGAACACCCCACCCCTGCAGACCTGTGAAGATAGTCCAGAGAGACTCAAGCCAGATCAAGGTTTATTTATGCTAGTGTGTCATATATCCACACCCGAAGAGCCGAGGACTCGGGGAGCCCTGAATGGAGGTGTGGGGAACCCCCTTAATCCCCCAACAGGACAGAGCCTCAGCACCGTGGAGGACTGAGGAACGGTGTGGGCTCAGGCTGCCAGACCACTGTGTGAGCATAGGATGGGCCAGGCCCCTGCTCCAGGCTGGGCGTCAGAATCCAGAACGGCGGTTGCGCCCAGACACCCATTGGCTTCTAGTCTACTTCACTTCACGGACTGACAGAGAAGAGTTCTTCTCACTCCCCTCACCCCACACTTGGAAGTCAGGGTGGCTTGACACTTGAGAGAGTCAGACGCCCTGCATCCCATATTCCAACTCTGAACCAATCAGAAAGCAGGGTGCCTTGGAAAAAAAGCCGAGAACAGTATTTTCCAGTGCGGGTGGGGTGCTGTGAGATTGGACTTTGTAGCTATGAAGCATCCTGGCAATAAGAAAGCGGCTTGAGGAAAGTGTAGCAAAGCCAGCCCAGCGGGAACCCTTAGAGTAGCCATGTCAGCTTGTGGAGGGGCACGGCGGCTCCTAAGGCCACTGGATTTCGAGTTTGTGTTCCCACGGGGTGTCTAGGGGAGACTATGATATAAGCAGGGGCCCCCTTCCAGAAGCTTCCTAACTAATCAAGTCCACTGAACAGGGGCAGAGTGACAGAGGCATTGTGGGTGATTGGGAGATGCAAAGGGCTCTACTGTCCCTGGCATTGCCAGACTCAGGCTGCACCTTGCTATTCCAGCAGAACGCAAGGGCAGCGAGAATTGCCGTAGACCCAGCCGTTGATGTCTTCCGAATCTAACAGCCCCTCTGGTCTCCACAGCTGAGATGCAAACAACAGCATTTGCCCTGTCACAGGCGGCCTCTGGCCTGGTCCCCTTCTGCTCTGATGCAGCCCCAACTGGGTAGTGCCTGGCCTTCCCCTTCCAGAGAAGTGGTACGTTAGGGTGAAGTTCCCAGCGTGGCAAGAGTCGTTAAGGGCGCTGGAACTTGGGGAGATGTTTCCTGGGGTGCACCAGAGGCCGACGGCTCTGCCCATTCGGGGTCAGCCTTGGCACCAGCGATGGCCAAAGCCACGGGGTGTCAAAGAAGCAGTTAGAGCTGAATGCCTTTCTTGACCAAGGAGGTGACCCTCAAGGACCCAACAGTCGGGCCCAGCAGTTCTGGGGCCTGCTAGACACTGGGGGAGACTCTGTTGCAGGCACAGGGACTTTCAGGAGGACCAGTTGCTCCCTGGGATTCCTGGGCTACGGAGAAAGACCCTTCTGCTCCCCCTTGGCCTTCACCGGTGGCAGGAACCCCTTCAGCCTCTGCTGAGACTGACTCCTCTGGGACCCCCAGCTTCTCTTCAGTGACCCCACATACTGGGGCTTCCTGGGCCTCCTCCTGTCCGCTGAGCACCTCCTCCTCCTCCTCCTCCTTTGACCCAACCTTCACCGGCTTTGCTCCCTCCCCATTGCCTGGCAGGGCTCTAGCTGGAGACCGGAGGTTCTGGGTAGCAGCCAGAATGTCAGCCTGGAGCTGATGGGAGGAATCTAGACCTTCTTCCGGCCGGCTGTCAGGTGCCCTGTCAGGGACCTCGCTGAAGGCACGGGGTCCCCCAGCCCGGTCTCTCTGGTCCACATACTTCTTTTCAGGGAACGAGGATGGGTAGTAGGCCGTGGCCTTGTGCTTCTGGCGCGTGATGAGGGCCGCGCAGACTATGAACATGATGAGGAAGGTCAGCGAGCCCACCACCGCGATGAGCATCACGTACTGCCGGAAGAAATCCATGATCCCATCCAGGAAGTTGGTGGGTGGCACGGGGCGGTCCAGAGCTGTGGGCTGGGGTCTCCCCGGTGTGGGACTGAAGGCTGGAGTCCGGGGCGGCGCCACGCTCGGGGAAGAGGCTGAAGAACCCTCAGCCTCCCCGCTGCCAGCTACATCCTCCAGGAAGGAGGCCGAGAGTGACACAGAGTAGGCCACCCCAGGCACAGGCCTCGCAAGTAGCAGCAGAGACAGGAGGAACCAGGGGACCATGTTGACCCACGGAACCTGTGCGGAGGGAGAGTGAAGAGAAAAGTCAGGCTGAGTCTCCTGTCGCTCCAGGACTCCGGTGGCACGAGTGGTCTGCTAGTTCCGGAGGACAGCCGGGGAGCCAGAACATACTCCACACACACACTCCGGGGTCCTTCTACACGGGATGCCATCCGTCCCGCTTCCTTCTGGTGGTCCTGAGGACAGAAACTGCATCTTATTCATTTCTGTCCTAGGTGTTTCAAACCTGGAGTATACACTAAGCGCTCAATAGTTGCTGTACCAGGGTGGCTGAATTCACAATCCTAGCTTACACCCATGACTAACACCAGGCATCAGATACTAGTGGAAGTGTCTTTGTGTGGGAGGAGGAATGCATTTGGAGACCAGAGGATAACCCCAAATGCCCTTCGTCCTCAGGGACCCTCCACTTCTTCTTCGAGGCAGGGCCTCTTACTGGGACCTGGTGCTTATGTGTTAGGATAGGTTGTCCAGCCAGGCTCCCAGAATCCTCCTGTCTCCCCATCATTACTCCTGGCCTCGAAAGCATGCAGCACTACATTGGCTTTCGACACCTGAGCCATCTCCCTGTCCAATTACAAGTTTGTCACGGAAGCCTGAGAGCTACCCACCCCGTGAAGAGCTGTCATTGTTCCCATTTCCAACTTTAGTGACAGAGGCTCTGGTGAAACTGGGACGGAGTGACTTATCCAGAGAGACCTGGAAGGCGTAAAAGAAGCAATGGCTTGTACTCCGGGAGGCAGGGGGATGGGAGAGCAGGAAGCTGAGGGGCACCGATGAACAGGAAGTGGCCCCAGGGCACCGTTACCCTGAAGTCTTGGAAGCTCCAGCGGAGGCTTTTCCAATCCACCCACTTCCTTCTCCAGAGGAGTCTAGGTTTCGAAGCTGCCAGCTCTGCAGGTTTTATAGGAGGCTTGAATACCAGGGTGGGGCTGAGGGTATCTGTGACCCCTCCCCCCAACCCACGGAGACCTGGACCTCACTGCTGAGCCTCCAAACACCGTCGTCCCCCCCCCCCCGCCGCCGCCCCCAAGAGGTTCCAGGGGGAACCATAGTTCCTGGGGAGAGACAAAGCTAACACTGTAGCCCCTCCCCCGATGCTGCAGCCCCTCCCACCACCACCACTAAATGGGAACCAGATGCGCCCCTCCCCCCCTGGAAGGCTGCTCCCGGCATGAACCCCCCAGACCCCATCTGGCCCAGACAGCCGGGTTGATTAATAAATTCCTCATTGCCCAAGTTTACACTAAACTCTCCCAGTCAGTGCGAATGGGATCTGGAGTTCAAACTTTTGCTGGTCCCGCAGAGGGCTAGGGTCCCTGAGGCTGACTATAGGTCTAAGAGAGAAGGGTTTAAGGCACTGTCTTGGGGGGCGGGGGCGATCTTCCTTCACGGACTGAGATGGGGAGGCAGAGGCAGAAGCCCAGCAGGAGACGAGCCACACACAGCAAGTTTCTGAACTGCCCCAGGAAGCTGAGGTCCCCAGCACCAATGGCTGCAGGGTCCTGTTGGGTGACACAGGTGTGTGACAGGGACTCAGAGGTAGGAGTGAGGCTGGTCATGTAGTGACTATCTAGGCAGACTCAAGCTTTCCAGGTATGTGTGGTGAGCCCTCGGCATCCAGGAAGTTGGTACCAGAGTGCCCCACCCCCACCCGAAGGAGCCAAAATGAAGCCATTGGTACAGTTTGCAGAAAGAATCTCTCAGTCGCCTGGCCCTTGCAGTCAGTGCTGGGTGACTCACAACACCACAAATGTTGGGGGGGGGGGAGTGGTCGTTGTGCCGTTCGTTTTTATCGTTAAGTTATTACGGCTTAATTTTTTTTTTAATCTCTCTTGCTTTGATCTACAGCAGAGGCAGCTGCCCGCACTGATGTGGACTCAGTCAAACTGGCTCACACAGCAAAAAAGGGCAGACGGCCACGTCAGAGCATCGAAAGAGGCCAAACGGGCCAGCGAGGTGGGTCAGTAGGGAAAGGGGCTTGCGGCCAAGCTTGATGCCCTGAGTCCGATCTCCAGGGACTCACAGAGTAGAAGGTGAGAACCATCTCCCACAGGTGATGACCTCTGACTTCCAGGCAGCCACCATGGCCTTCGAAACCCCTTTATAGAGATGTAAATTTAATAAAAAACAAACTTTTCCAAAGTGGTTACATTACCGAAGGGACCTCTTTTGCAGACGTTTCTCTTTCTCTGCCAAGTGAGCGGAGGAGCCTTGGGTGCACTAAGCGAGCACACACGGTTGCTGAGTCCCCAGGCTCCTGCACAGTGATGGCCCCAGATCCCACCCGTCCCGAAGTGGTCACACCCTCATGTTCAGAATGGACAGTGATGTGTTCAAGGACAGGCAGGTGATCCATGACTGGGCTGGGGTTTGAATCCTCTCTCAGGTGTGGGCACCCACGTGCTATGAGGGTGTGCATTTATGTGCATGTATGTGTGTACATGTGGAAGCCAGAGGCTAATCCGGGGTACTAGCCCCTGACCCCTGCCCAGGAGATCTCTCCCTGGGGGCCAGGATCACAAGTATCCAGGCTGTTCCCTATCCCTGACCTTTCGAGGCTGAGATCTGGGGCACACATCACTCACGAAGCCTGGCTTTTTACCCGGATGCTGGGCCTGAATTGGAGTCTGAAATTTTTTTTTTTTTTTTTTTTTTTTTTGCAAGAATTTAACTGACCTAGCACGCTCCCCTTTTTTGGGTGGTACTGGGAACTGGACCCAGCACCCCCACACACACCCTCTGCAGCCCCCCCCCCCGCACTCCTGACAAAAGAGCAGAATACACGTGCACACACGCATGGACCACAATGGCCTCTCTATGGCACCCTGCAATCAGCCAAAGGGGTGTGGGAGGAGAAGCAGAAACCATTCCTGTCTCTAAAGAGCAAGACCCCCTACTCTCAGAGGACTCAGGTCTGCATGGAGATGGTCATGGGACCCTTAAACTCTCCGAGCCTCAGTTCCCCTCTGGGGAACAGAAGAACTGACCTGAATAGGTCTGAAATGACTACTGATGTGCCAGGCGCCCTTTGCCTGCCTGCTGGGGAGAGCAGGGTCTGCTCCTACACAAGCCCTCAGGACCTCAGGCTGCTGAACCCTCTGCTTTTGCACCTCCAGAGGAAACTCAGTCAGATTGTAAACAGTCTGCCCAACAGAGAGAGCCCCCGATGGAGAGGTGGCTCAGAACAGCCCAATGTGGCCTCCCAAAGGATTGGGCATGTCAACCCTTTGAGCTCCAGCAGGTCACAGCAGTTCCTAGCATATAGTAAATGTTAGCAAGTGGATGCACTTGTCCAGGATGCAACCCCCCCCCCCCCGCTAGAACCCCTGCTAGACCTCCTGTCTTAAGAGCTTCTGTTTAGGCGGATTTCTGAGTTCGAGGCCAGCCTGGTCTACAAAGTGAGTTCCAAGACAGCCAGGGCTACACAGAGAAACCCTGTCTCCAAAAACCAAAAAAAAAAAAGAAAGAAAGAAAGAAAAAAAGCTTCTGTTTAGAGATGTCCATGAATATGCGGATGAAGAGAATCCACCCTGAAGGAAGGGCTGGGTACCCCAGGACCTGAGACAGCTAACCCAGAGCCTCTGTTCCACCAGCCATCAACTCAGAAACGGATGGCCAGTGATGGAGAGGCAGGCCACGGAAACCTGGCTTCAATTAGGAGTCTTGGGGGGGAGGGGGCTGCGGCTGAAACATTGTATCCCTAGCCTGTTCCCTCGGGGCCTGCCTGCAAGGACAGGGACCTGAGCCCCTCAAGAAGAGGCTTGGAAGGAGACACACACACACACACACACACACATATTCCAACTGGTGCATCAGACATCCCAAGCACAGCCTACAGCAGCACACGGGACAATACAATTTTACACCAGCAGCATACTGGCCTTGGAAATGTCGCCCCAGCACCCTCTCTACATCCCAACTACACCCGTGCCACCTTCATCCATGCACACACATCTAATCACATGGGTGCTCACGGACGGCCTCAAACACACACGCAGATTGCACGCACACTTAGGGACTCTGCAGAGTCCTCCAAGAGTCCCCAGCAGCAGTAGGCAGGGACTTACCAGCTCTGGGTGAAGGACCCGGTGCAGCTGCCAGGTAGGCAAGCCAGGCCCCCGCTAGACGGTCCGACTGTCTGCCTGCCGTCTGCCGCCAGCTGCTCTGGCTGGTGCCTGCCCGCCTCGGCCTCCAGGCCCTCCCCCTTCCTCCTCCCCGCTGGGCTGGAGGGCCAGCTTGATTTCATTAAGAGGGCTTGGGGTGGGGACAGTGTGGGGCGGGACTATGCCGGGCCACCCACAGTCCCACCCTCTTCACACTCCAAGCTTGCTTCTTCTTGACCTCAGGTCCCCTGGGCAGGCTCAGACAGACTGACAGACAGGGGGGCTTCCAGGAGCCCAGAACTCTGAGCTGAGGTCTGTCCCATCCCCCACACTCCCTGAAGGATGAGGTCAGGAAGATCTGGGGCCCCTGGAAGTGGGAAGGAAAAAGTCTCCGTGGCGTGGCCCAGTCCAGCTGTGACTCAGGATTTCCAGGCTTAGGGTGCAGAGTGGGAGTGGGGGTGTCTCAGAGAAGCCTGGGGGTGCTGAGATCAGGCACTGCCCCGGCCCTTCCTCCCCAGGCCTCAGTTTCTCCATTCTTAGGGGGTGGGGGAGCTCCCTGAGGTACTAGAGTCCTGAACTCTGAGGCCTCACAAAGCCCCAGTAGGGCAGCCTGAGCAGAAACTATGAGCCCATTCCACAGAAGTGGAGTAGGGGTGGGGGAGTTCAAATACCCTGAAGCACCATGGGTAACTGATCCATGGGACCTGGCACTCACTCATTCATTCATTCATTCATTCATTCACCTATTCACCCATTCATTCATTCACTCACTCACTCATTCATTAATTCATTCATTCATTTATTCATTCACTCATCCACTCATTCACTCACTCATCCACTCATTCATTCACTCACTCATCTACTCACTCACTCATCCACTCATTCATTCATTCACTCACTCATCCACTCATTCATTTATTCACTCACCCATTCATTCACTCACTCATTCATTCACTTGTTTGTTTCAGTAAATGGCTGACACACCCTGACACTGAAGATCAGAGCTGAGCAGGACCCATCCAGACAGGACACAGACACAGACCCGCCTCTAGGAACTCACAAGCTTTCAGAGCTGTGTGCACTAAGACACATCACGGGTCCCTTCTGCAAACCAGAGAGGGTTCCATGTCAGGAGAGGACCGTAGTGGAGTCAGGCAGGGAGGCTAATTCACCCTGGAATCCCACACAAGGAGCATGGCAAGGCACTTCAGGTAGCGGCCCAGTGGCAGTGGCCAGGAAGGATCTGGTGTGACCAGGAGGCATGAGGGATGGAGGGAGAACAGGAAAGAGGTCCACTGCAAGGGTGCTGCCTGGCAGGAGGTACAGGGCTAGCCTCCAGGGTTCGTTCATCTCAGCACAGTTAGGAGCTGGGTCTTCCCAGTATGGCTGTACCTTGTGACCTTGTGATAATCCCAGCAGCCCCTACTCGGCCAAAAGAGGACCAATCCTTTGGAAATCAGGATGGAGACTTCCCTGTTCTTCCTTGCATCGATTCCCAGACCCCTACCATGGAGGAAGGAGGAGAGGGATGTCTACCAGGGAACACACCTACACATGCAGGCCTGTGCCCTCTCCCTTTACTTCAAAACAATGCGGATGGCCCTGGCCTCCCTAGCCTGTCTTAGACTGGTCATCAGTTTCAGGGGTAACCAGCCCTCCCCGGGGCCTCCTCCCCCCAGGGAGCAAGCTCTGTTCTCAACAGACTGGGGACTCCTGTCAGAGCTCTGGTCTTCAAGGGAGGGCCCAATTCTCAGCCTCCTCAGGCTTCTGGGAGTTTCCTACAGGCCTCACCCTCCTCTCTGGTTCAGCAGCCATGCAGAAGGCTAGGGCGGTCAGCTCAGTGTCCTCTGGCCTCTTCCCTTCCCTGAGTGAAGGCTCGCTGGGGTGACCAAGGACAATCATGTCCTCAGCTATCATGTTCCCACTAGCAATACTCTTTACCATGGAAGCCTTCATGACACAATTGCAAGGTAGACCAAAGGTTAGGGTACTGACAGCCTGGGCCTCAGATCAGGGATCTACACACCTCTGTCTTCTGACCCAAGGAGGACAGTTGGGGCTGGTGCCAGTGCTTGTGCATGTTCAAGTCCCTCCTACAACTCTAC
Source organism: Mus pahari (assembly GCF_900095145.1). Taxonomy (NCBI): domain Eukaryota; kingdom Metazoa; phylum Chordata; class Mammalia; order Rodentia; family Muridae; genus Mus; species Mus pahari. The sequence continues at coordinate 3,661,927 of NC_034612.1, forward strand.
ATAGGGTCTGTGCAGACCCTTGCCTGTCCCCACCCCACCCCTACATCCTTTACCTTGCCCCAATGTGACTTGATGACTTTTTCTTCCTTTTCATTTTTCTTTCTTTCTTTCTTAAGATTTATTTGTTTGTTATTTCTATTAGTACACTGTAGCTGTCTTCAGACACACCAGAAGAGGACTTTGGATCCCATTACAGATGGTTGTGAGCCACCATGTGGTTGCTGGGAATTGAACTCAGGACCTCTGGAAGAGCAGTCAGTGCTCTTAACCACTGAGCCATCTCTCCAGCCCCTTTGCTTTCTTTCTTTTTTCTTCTCTTTCTAGACAAGAGTCCCCTGCACCTCAGGCTGGCTCAGACTTGACACACAACCAAGTACGTTCTTGAGCTTCTGAGCCTCCTGCCTCTACCTCCTGAGTGCTGGGGTTTCAGCGCCTCTGCATGTACTTCATGGGACCCAAGACAGCATGCCTGCTGCTGGGCCACTGAGCTGCCTCCAGGTGACAGAGTCCTGCCGTGTGACGGGTGGGGACAGACAGTCTCTCCACTTGGCTATGGAAGGCACAATGCTAAGGAAAAGTCTGACCATGCCCAGTGCAGATGTGGTCTTTTCTGCTGAGCCCAAGGATGCTAAGCAGCCACACCCTGCCACCTGGGTGATTCCTGCCCTGTAAAGCCTGAACACAGCTCTGCCGGTGCTTATGGAGATGTGAGAGACTGATGCTCTGGACCAGAATGGGAAACTGAGGCTAGCAGTCGCGTGAGCCCTGGGGTAATGGAAGGCTGGCCATAGGGCCCCACGTCTGATGCACCAAATTCTATTTCCAAACCTCTGAAAGTGACACCACCAGGCCAGTGGCCCTCCACCTCTGACTGGGCCGTTTCCACAGCACAGCCCCTCTTCTGCCTCCATATGTCTCAGGAAAGGGACTATGGGACCACACACGTGTGCACACATGCGCACGTGCACACACACACACCTGTCTACATACAGCACACACACACACACACACACAGCACATGCGCACGCATATAGGTACACTGTTCCTCACCTTGTACCACACCCATGACCTGTAGATGCTCTCAGGTGCCACTCATGAGCAGAGACAAGGAACACAGTCACAGTACAGCTCTTCTCCTGGGCCACAGCTAAACATGGCTTCCGGTCAGATGCCGGTGGTCATTCCCTGCCAACCCTCAGGCTCCCACCTGAAGACATCTCAAATTCCACTCGTTCTGCGCAAACAACCGGAGACTGGTATCCAGCTCACAGTCAGATCCTCGGAGCCAGGGATGATTAGGCCGGCCCGAGCTCACAAGACATAGGAGAACCACAATAAGCAAGCGAACCTCAAAGGGATACCTGGGGACCTCTGGCTGCACACGGGGGGGGGGGGTGAGAGCTGGGAGGGGTCGCTCAGGGTTCCAAGTAGGGGTTGCTCAAGGCTCCGTGCGCCATGGAGTCTAGTCCGGTCCCAAGCTTCCAGCTGGGCAGGATGTGGAAGGTCCTGCGGTGGTTGGGAGCACACACAGTGCCACGGAGAGAGGCAGCTCTGGAATAGTCTCAGGCCAGCACGGGTGAACCGGGTCAGCAGGGACAGAGAACTTTGCTTGTTTGGGGCCCCGATCCTAACTCTACGTCTGTGTCAGTGGTTCTCCGTCTTCCTAATGCTGTGACCCTTTAATAAGGTTCCTCAGGTTGTGGTGATCCCCACCCATAAAATTATTTCGTTGCTACCTCAAAACTGTAACTTTGCTATTGTTATAACTCACAGTGTAAATGGCTGTGATGCAGGATATCTGATGTGCGACCCTTTGGGGCTTGCGACCCACAGGTTGAGAACCACTGATCTAGGTCAGTGCCTGGAACAAAATGGGGCTCAAAAAATCTGGCGCTGGCTGTTTGAATCAGGCCTCTGCCCTCTGAACCTGCGTCTTCAGGCACTGGTCAACTACGGTAGAAGCTCCATCCTTCTTCAGTGCCTCATACCACGTCCTGCGGTTTTTGGGACACGTGTGGGGCCCTGCTGTGGCATCTGTGGGGCGTGGCCAGGCCTGTGGTGTGGAGCACAGGCTGGGCAGTTCGCTTGCAACCCATAATTTCAGGGGCCCAGAAAGTGCCAGGGTTTCTGCTCAATCTGAAAACACTTCAGAGACCCTGCCCTGAACCCCTTGCAATTAGCAGCCGCACGACCCTGTTCGGCAGCCCTGACCAGCGGCGCTTGGGAGGGCCGGGTAACGCCCTTAGCTTGGGTCTCTGCTGGGACTGTTCCTACCGGCTCCTGCGATGCCAGCCCACCACAGTCCCCAGTCCCAGCCCCAGCCCCTTATGGGTCCAGGGCCACATCTCATTACATAACCCTGAGCACCAAGGCCTGCCTTCCAAGCAAAAATAGCTGGGCCTTTCATGTGGCTAGGGAGTCGTGGGCTACAGCACCACCACAGCCCAAGTCTGGCCTCTGGAGATTTGTCCTGGAGTAGCATCTTGCCTGGGGCTCCCAAGAGGCACGGTAGCTATGTCTGACTGGACCAGAGCTCTGGGGTTGCTATGAAACCAGCCTGGATCTCCGGTTTCTCATCAGAAAACAACCTACATTCACTCATTGCTCATCTTTATTGAGCATCTACATGTACCTAAAACTCGGAAACCAGGGCACAATACAACCAAGCTATGCCTCAGTTTCTCCTTTTGGACCAGGGTGGCTTACTACCTCTGGGCATCCTACAGCCTTCTGTGTATTTTCCGTCATGTGCTGGTGGGAGAGAGAAATGGCTGGGTGACATGGACAAGGGTCTTAGTTTCTAAAGAGGTTTGCAGACCTGGCCCAGGAGCTAGCGCTCGCACCCCGTACGTGTGTGCCCAAGAGGATGAAGACACACCCACACAAGTGCCTGTGGCAGCTTTCTGCACAGCAGATCCTGAACTGGAAACATCCCAACCCTCAGCAGGAAGTTTTGCACACACGTGTGGTTTCTATTAGTAAATTTTCTTCTCACCGCGACCACCTGCCGGAACAACTTAAGATGGGAAGGTTTTTGTTCTGGCTCACACTCTAAGTAAGAAGCTTCAGTGGAGAGAACGTCAGGGTGGATGGAGTTTGTGGCGATGACAAACTGTTTACCTCATCAGCGGACCGGAAACCAAGAGAACAGGAACACGGAGTGGGGCAAGATAGAGCTCTGAAGACATTCAAGTGACTCACCACCCAAAAGCTTGCCCTTCTACCTGTCACCCACCTCCAGCTCACCCATGAGCTCGGCCCTCAGGATCTAATGGCTTCTGGAGATAACCTTGGAGCCAACAAGAGGTGGAGTTTCACCAGCCTCCTAGATATTTGTCAGTCTAGTCAAAACGACATCAAGACCAGCTATGACAAGCTAGAGGTACAGGCATTGTTTGGCTTTTTGTTGCCAGTATGAAGGGAAGCCAGGGTAGGGACTCAGACAGGAACATGGCTTGCTGGCTTGTTTTCAGGCCAGTGTTTAACTGGCTTTCTCCTACAGCCCAGGGAATGGTGCTGCCCACGGTGGGCAGGGCTCTTAACTGGCTTTCTCATACAAACCAGGAAATGGTGCTGCCCACAGTAAGCGGGGCTCTTCTACATCAAACAACAAGACAATCCCGGACTCTTCTCAGGGGATAAGCAGTGTCCAGTTCACAGAGCTAAATAGAACAATAGAACTCAAGGGGCTGAGCACAAGGCCCGGAGTTCATCCACGGCAGTGCAGAAAGCAGGTATGGTGGCACATGTCTGTAATCATATAAAAATATGGAAGCAAAAGAATCAGGAGTTCAAAGACATCCTGGGGTACATAGTGAGTTGAAGACCAGCCTGGGCTACATGAGAGCCTGTCTCATGAACAAACAAACAAACAATAAATAAATGTATACACACACACACACACACACACACACACAAACCGATAACATAAAGATTGCTTCTCATGCACATGATAGCCCACAACTGGACAACAGAGAAGGACAGACTGAACTCTCCACACACAGAGCAAGGGAACACAGTCTGTGTGGTTCTAGGACAAAGGGCAGACTCAGCTGTGGGTTGGGAAGTCAGTAGAGTAACTCTTAGGGGGTTCTGGCTGGCAAGAGGCTCAAGGAACGAGGTGGTTCTGATGCTGTGGCCTTTAGGCCTGGGTCTCACAGTGCATGGAAAGGTCCATCTGGACACTGGACATCTGCATGGTCTGGCCAGATGATGAGTCAATTCAAAGCTCTTCAGAACCCACATCCCTCCGCGGGGAAAGGGGGGATACACATACAGCCGGAGGACAGGGGTCCCAGGACTTCCTGTGGCCGGGTGGCCAGCCAGCTGTGGCTGCCTTGTAAACATTTACATTCTCGCTGTGGAAGGAGCCACTTTATGAGACTAGACGGGGACCACGGGGCCACCACAGTGTGGTGCGGCTGGTGGCTGCACTTCTCATTAACCAGCTGCCTGCCGGCTCTGTCAGGATAGTCACCAACCACACCAACCCCTATACTCTGGGCAGTCTGTGGGAAATGCAGACCCCGTGAGTCTAATAGCAGGGAGCAGCCTGAAGTTCCCAGTTGCAGGATATATCTCTCCACTATTTCTCCTTGCTATACCCCTCTCATCTCTCCACATCACCCTTCCCTTCCCTCCCCTCCTATTCCCTTCCCTTCCTTCCCTTCCCCTTAGCCTTTCCTTCCCTCCTCTCCCCTTCCCTTCCTTACCCTCCCCTTCCCTCCCCTCCCTTTCTTTACCCTCCCCTTCCCTTCTCTCCCCTTCCCTTCCTTACCCTCCCCTCCCCTTCCCTATCCTGCCCTGCCCACCTCATGGTATGTTCTGAACATTTTCTAAGTGTCACACAGGTCTGTCCTTGTGGAACCTACATTCTGGTCAGAAGTTATGGACCATTTCAAAGATGCCCCAACGGTGTCTCAGTGGTATGGGGTTGGCTGCAGTGTAGGGAGAAAGCGGCATTCCAGCAAAGACAACCAGGAGGTGACCAGAGGGTCCAGGAGATGTTCTGAGAAATGGTCCAGGCAGGAGAGTGATGCAGAGGTCCTGGGGTGTGGCCCCTGGTGGCATCCAGGAGTAGGAAGGAGGGGATGTGGCCAGAGCAGAGCCAGGGAAGTGGACACTGGAGATCATAAAGTCAGAAGGTGGCGGGTCAAGCCTGGAGCTCTTGGGACATTTGAAGGGATTTGGTCTCTTCCATGTCGACCATGAGTGGTACATATATGTAAAACGTAGCCACATCTTTCTTCCATTAAGCCTCTATGTATCCACAATCCCTTTATCTCAAGGACCTAGAGAAAGAGATATTTAGAGTCCTATCTCCAGGCAGAGGAAGGACTCTGCACCAACCCCTGATGGCTATGCAGGCTTCTGGTTCCTTCTACCTGACCACATAGTTCTCACTCAGCTGGGTCCCCTGCCTCAGCCTCTGGCTGGGAAGGCAGCGACTCCAGTCGGCCTTCCGCCTCGGGGTCAAGGGTTACCCAGGGGCAGCTGCACAGAGAGGGTCTTCCAGGACATCCAGACCACCTACTAAGTGGAACCAGGCTCTGAGGGTGGGATCCAGGAAGCAGCTGGTGTCGCCAAGACCACACTACCTGCCCTGAGGGTCTGTGGCTTGGCAGGGACACCTCGCACTGAGTGGCCGACCAGCTAGGGCCTTCCCCTCTGCTGTCCAGCAAGGGTTCACGTGAGAGGCTGTGAGCCCTTGCCATTCTGATAAGTCACTGTGACAGTGACAGAGGCTGCTCAGGGAACCAAGGTGATGTCCCAGAAGCACCCAGCAGGAAGCCTCAGTCCCCTCCTTAAATGCTCAGTGAGCCCTGCCCTGAGACCCCTGTATCTTTAGAGAAATGCCCTATTCTTGGACAGCTGTGCACACAGCCCTTCCACTACCCACCCAGCCCCAGGGCCCAGGGCAGGTGAAGCTACAGACAGACCTTCAAGTCTGGGTCTAACCTATTGAACCTGAGCATAGGGAAGCAGCGTGGGTCAGCCGGGGTTGGGAGGAATGGGGCCCGACAGCTGCAAACATCTGGTTTGAATTGTCACTTAGAAGCTAAGGCCGGGCAGCCAAGGAATTTGTGAGCTAATTTTAGGCCCAAAGACAGAGCGCTCAGCAGGGCGGGGTCTGGCTCCCTAAAACCACAAAGGCAGACAGGCTGGGAGGGATGGGAGGCCCCTGTGGTGCCCCTGGGGGATGGGCACAGCAGATCGGTACCAAGGACTCCTCTCTCTACCTCAAGGAGAGGCCCAGAGGTGGAGTTACCCTATAGCACACACACCCCAACTGAGCAGCAGACCAGGGGTTTGAACCAGTTACTCTGACTTGGAAACCTTTCAAGGCTTCCATCTCCCATCTTAGTCTTTGTCAAAGCTTCCCTTCCTGTTGATCCATAGATGTTTTCTGTATCCCTACTGTGTGATATAGATAGATAGATAGATAGATAGATAGATAGATAGATAGATAGATAGATAGGGAGTATGAACTAAGCCATCACATAGTACAAACCCACAGTGCTCGGATGAGGGAAAGAGGCTGCCGGGCTGAACCCTGATGGCTAGAATGGTCTTATCTGAGCAGGTGGAGTTCAGGCTGAGACCTAAAAAATTCAGAGAGGCCAGTCATGCAGAGGTCCGTGTATACCAGGCATCAGAAACAGCACATGCAAAAGTCCTGAGGTAGAAACATGTGCACCGAGGAGCAGAAGGCTTGAGGAATGGAGACTCAGGGGGAGGAACACAGGGCCTTCCTTTAACCACCTGGACCAGATATGTGTCTTAAAATGAGCAGGGGCAGAGTAGGGGCCCAGAAACTTCCATTGAAAAGTTGAGTAGCCCCCTGAATGTAGGTAGCAGATGAGTAGCTTCGTCTTCATGTGGGGGCCCCCAACAACTAGAGCAGGGGCTGTCCCCTGAGCTTGTGGCCTGCCCACCTGTGGATCCCACTCCCATAAATGAACTGCCTTGTCTGGCCTCAGTGGGAGAGGATATGTCTAGTCCCATAGAGACTTGATGTTTGGGGTTTGAATTGAGGGGGGGGTGTTAGTGAGGGGTAACACCCAGAGGGGGGCTTCCCCTTCTCAAAAGAGAAGGGAACGGTGGAATATGGGAGAACTTCTGTGAGGGGGGTACTAGGAGAAAAGGGGGCACTGATACTGGGATATAAAATGAACAAATAATAAATAAATAATTTTATAGTACATATAAAAAATAAATTTAAATTTAAAAAGAAAAGTTGAAACCAGGAGGTGGTGGCGCACGCCTTTAATCCCAACACTTGGGAGGCAGAGACAGGCAGATTTCTGAGTTCAAGGCCAGCCTGGTCTACAAAGTGAGTTCCAGGAGAGCCAGGGCTACACAGAGAAACCCTGTCTTGAAAAGAAAAGAAAAGAAAAAAGAAAAGAAAAGAAAAGAAAAGAAAAGAAAAGAAAAGAAAAGAAAAGAAAAGAAAAGAGAGGAGGGAAGGGGAAGGGAGGGGAGGGGAGGGGAGGGGAGAGGAGAGGCGAGGAGAGGAGAGGAGAGGAGAGGAGAGGAAAAGAAAAGAAAAGAAAAGAAAAGAAAAGAAAAGAAAAGAAAAGAAAAGAAGAAAAGATAAACGAAAGAAAGAAAAGTTGAGTGGCTCTCACTCATGAACCTCTGTACTCAGAGTCTCCATAGAGACTGCTGAACTCTCAGGGATATTACCTGATGTTGTGCTCTATAGGACACAGCGACCAGAGCCAAGGCCAGACAACCATGTGTCCAGTATCAGCCACCCTAGGGGAAAGAGAGGACTCCAGTCAAGTACCCCCATGGTAGCTCTCACCTATATAAACGCAGCAGTGCTATTAAACTTTGTGCCTTGATCAGAAACTTTTGTCCTGGCTTCATTCTTCTCTCGCACCTCATCCTTTTTCATTTCCAGCCTCCCTTTCAGGTACCCAGTTCATCCATGGCTGCTGGACAGCTACATGTAGGCACCCTGGACACTGGGAACCACCCCATAAGGGGACACTGTGCCCTAGTGAGAAAACATGCTGCCTTTCACGGTCCCACAAATTCTTGCCTTCCACTTTCCTGTGTACTCTGGGGGGATCAAACTCACTTCTCAGACTTGTGTGGCAAGATGACTTGTGGCCTTTACTCCAGGAATTCTCTCATAATCCTCTTGTTAGTTTTTGTAGTATTGTTTTCTTGAGACCAGGTTTTACTCTGTAGCTCAGGCTGGCATACTGTTTGCTATACAGCCCAGGTTTCCCTTGAACTTAAAGCAATCCTCCAGACTCAGCTTCCTGAGTGCTAAAATGACAGGCATGAACCAACATGACTCGGTTCCATATTGTTTTCTTCAAAACATCATTTTCAGTTGCTTGAAGAATATTCTATTGAGATAGGCTAGACCTGCCTCACTTAAATTTCCAACTGTCACAACATTCTCCAGATGTTCCCTGGTAACCTGAAGTCTGCTCAGTCACCAGAGGCTGCAACAGAAAGAAAGAAAAAAACAAACAAACAAGTCTCTCCTCTTGCTCACAAGCATGCTTTATCTGTGCCCGGGGACTGAATGTGATATGAGAAAATTGTGGCCTTAAAAGCTCAACAGGGGGCTGGTGAGATGGCTCAGTGGGTAAGAGCACCCGACTGCTCTTCCAAAGGTCCGGAGTTCAAATCCCAGCAACCACATGGTGGCTCACAACCATCCGTAACAAGATCTGACACCCTCTTCTGGAGCGTCTGAAGACAGCTACAGTGTACTTACATATAATAAATAAATAAATAAATCTTTAAAAAAAAAAAAAAAAAAAAGCTCAACAGGGCTGGGCATGTATTTAATTCCAGCACTCAAGAGGCAGAGGCAGAGGCAGGTGGCAGGTGTATCTCTGTGAGTTCAGGGCTAGCCTGGTCTATTTAGTGAGTTGCAGGACAGCAAGGTCTCTGTAAAAGAGTCTATCATCCTCTTCTTACAAAGCCAGTAATGTTGCCATGGCATCCTATACTCATGACCTCTCTGAACTCCAATTTCCTCTCAAAAGCCCTACTTCCTAATACCAATGACACATGGATTTTGGGGTTCTTTTCAACACAGTAAGCCACAGGAACTCGTGCTTTTCTCCAGGCAGAGGCTCTAGACCTCCTGGCTTTCCCTCTGCAGTCTCCTGCTGCTAGATGTGATCATTCTCTGGAGTCACTGCCTGCCATACAACATATTAGAGCCTCAGATCTGCTTCCTACCCCTTGAAGCTACCCCTACAGAGGGAGATAACACAAACACTGCCAATTTACAGATGAAGAAATGGGGTAGGGGTGCTGAGAGAGTGGTGGCCTATTCCTGGGCTTTTAGAGTTTAATCTAAAGCTGGTGGACTTAGGTGACCTTACTGTTCTTCCCACCCTAGGCCACTTCCCCTCTTGCCAGATGGACACCACAGGATGGCAGGGTACACCAGTGGCTTTTCTCCACTTTCCTGTGGCTACAAGGACCTCTGAGAGAGTAATCTGTTGTTGAAAAGTCAGGCAATTTAGAAATTTGGGGGGTTCCCAGCCATCAATCAAGGAGCTAGGCTGTAGTCATAGTTGATCTCAGATCTTTAGGGGCTAGAGAATTAACCCAGTAGTTAAGGGTGCTTACTGCTTTTGCCAAAGACTGAGTTTGGTTCCCAGCACCTATATCAAGGAGTTCACAACTGCCTTATTACCCAGTTCTAGAGGACCTGACATCCTCTGGCTTGTGGGAAACATAAACTCACATTCACATAAAATAAAATTTAAGCCAGGTGGTGGTGACACATGCCTTTAATCCCAGACCTGTGGAGGTAGAAGTATAAGAATCTCGTTAGTTTGAGGCCAGCCTGGGCTACAGAGTGAGTTCCAGGATAGCCAGGCCTATGCAGAGGAACTGTGACTCAAAAAAACAAGTTTTAAATTCTATCAAAATTTCTTTAAAAAGTGCTTAATCCTGAGATAATTAAATGCTGAAAGAGCTTTTAAACTTCATAAAATTTTAAGCTTTTTACTTTTTATATTTTAAATTTTATTTGTGTACTTTTTTTTTTGAAACAAGATTTCTCTATTATGTAGAGCTTGTCTTGGAACTATTTGGAGACTAGCTCCCTGTAGGACAAGCTGGCCTTGAACTCACATGTGTCTGCCTCCTGATGTCAGGGGCTAAAGGTGTGTGCCACTTCACCTGACCCCTCTCCCTCCCCCCAAAAAAGTACCATTATGCTGGGGGAGGGGGTAGTCCAGATCTATGATTTTCAGGCTTTGTGGCTTTTGATGGTCAGCCTGGGAAGGGAATCTCAAAGAAGAAGTAACTAGATTAGGTTGGTTGTCCTGTGGATGTGTCTAAAGGAGATTTCCTCCAGCAGGGAGAACTCTCCACTGTGGGTAGCACCATTCCTTAGGGGGAGATTTCAAATGCCACAAGTCTGGAGAAAGGGAGCTGAGCTGAGTGTGAGTTCATCTCCTCTCTCTGCTCTTACCTGGATATAATGTGACCAATGTTCCATGTCTGCCACTTGAGTTCCCCATGGTGATGGACATGCAAGGACCCACATGGGTGAGGGGGATCAGTGAGAGAGCGTAACAACTGACTTAACTAGCAGCAAGGGATCACACTTAGCTAGCAGCAAGGGATTCTTGTTGCTGGAACTATCTGCAGGAAGGCACAGGTATATGGGGTGGCAGTCAGTGTCCTCTGCCCCCTGCCTAGGGACCACCCAGGAGGCACAAAGAGGCCCTCAGAAAACAGCCAGCTGGGTCTCAGCCTGTCTGTATCCTTCCTAACCCAGGGGATGGAGAACTTGTGAACAGTTAAACAATGGCATCCGGGTGACGTGGATGGACACAGAGATACCCATCCTGTAGGAGAGACCAGGCTTATCTCCACATCCAGTACCAGGGCAAGGATGGAGTGAAATGTCACTCCCCAGAAGAAGTGTGGGGACGCACAGGAGGCCAGAGTGGTGGCTAGATCCATCCAGAGTCCGGAAGCAGCTCTGATAAGTGAGCTGAGCCCTTGCGTTTGGGAGATTGTTCCATCTCTGCCCCCGGTTCACCACAGAGCACTGGGATCCCAGAAACCATCACGTGGCTCTGAGCATTCAAACTCGGATTCTCTGCTTGACAAACACTTTTACTCATGGAACCCTCTCCCTAGCCCTTCTGAACGTTTATAAATAGTTTTTAAATTCTTCAACTATACATGTGGATGTGTTTCTGTACGGGCATATGTGGATGAGTGAAGTCCCTACAGTGGCCAGAAGAGGGCGCTGGATAGCCTGGAGCCTGAGTGACAGTTGAGTGCGAGCGACCAGAGGATGCTGGGAACTAAACTCTGTCCTCTGTAATAACGGTGAGTACTCTTAAGCACAGATCCACCTCTCCAGTCCTTTCCTGAACTTTTTTTTTTAGATTTTTTTTGTACATGTATGGTTATTTTGCTCGCATGCATTCGTGTGCACCACATATAGCCTGTGCCCATAGGAGTGAGGAGAGGACACCCAATACCCTGAAGCTGAATTACAGGTGTTTGTGAGCTCCCACGTGCTGGGAACCCAATCCAGGTCCTTTGCAAGAGCAGCCAATGCTCCCGACTGCTGAGTGGTCGTCTCTCCAGTCCCTTCCTGGATAGTGAGTCATTGGGATTCACTTTTACATGCAGTCTGGCTTCTGTGAGCTCACCGGGTCTGCGGCTGTGCTGGGATCTGCTTTGTTTATTCTGAGTACTAGCCCACTGAATGGACGTACCACAACGTAGTTACCCCTTCGCCGGCTGAACTGGCTGTTAGGACTGAGGCTGCTCCCAGCCCGTTCAGATCAGAACATATTTGTTTGCATTCTCTCGGGGAAAGGTCTCGAGTGGGATGCCCAAGCTGTACAGAGACTGGTGAGCTCTATGGAAACTTGCCCAACTGGGTTTCAAACCAGGTGTAACATATGGGACCCCATCAACCACGCGGAGCACCCAGCCCCTCCCCATCCAGCCAGGCGCTGCTCTTTTTCAGTTTCAGTCTCTGGTGTGCCCTGACCCTCAGTGGGGTTTCCCTGTGCATTCCTCTGACGACTGATGGTGTCAAACAGAGACTGCCTGGGGGAAGCACCTGGAAGGCCTTTAAGGACCCTTCCCTTCCTCATCCCAGCCCTCTACAGCCCTCTGCTGCCTTTCCCAAGGGGCCCACGTCCAAACCCTGAGGTCTTAGCTAGTTCTTCCTCTTTAACTCCAGTTTCTCTCAGGTGTATCTCCACCCTCCGTTAATCCGTTCATCCATCGGGTTCAGCTGCCAGCATCCTCTGCCTCTCCCACCCACCCCCGCAGCAACTAACTCGTCCTCTTTTAGATACTCCCCCCACCCCCACCCCTGCCTTGTTCACTTCTCTCACTCGCACCACTGGGTCCATGCTAGTGCATGCTCTAACACCCTGTGGCTTGTGTGAGTGACAGACAGGGAGAAAAACCTGAGCTAACTGCCGGCATCAGCGGTCAGCATCCAAGTCGGGGGTGGGAGGGGGCAGCCCCTGACACGGTGGGCGGAGTCACGGACTGAAACGTAAACTTAGCTCCCCTCCTCCTGCCTGACCCCACCTGCTGTCCGACCCCCTCCCTGCCTCTTCTGGCTTTTTGGCAATGCAATCTGTGTGCTCCCAATATTTGAGCTCCAGCTTGCCCCCCCCCCCCGCAGCAGCTCAGGTGATCTTCGCACCCCTAGTTACAGCCCCCCCCCCTAAGGCGTGAGTGCTATAGTACAAGTGTCAGGGATGTAGTAAGTGCAGAATAAATGGCAGCCTTCTGGGCGAGGCTCCAGCTCTGCTTTGTCCTGCTCTGTGCAGAGAGGGGCTGGGTTCTTCCCTTCCAGTCACCCTTCCAAGTAACCTTGCCCTCTCTCTATTTCACGGAACAATTAAAGGATAACAAGAGAGACTTCGGAGTGTCAGGGAAGGTCAGCAGGATGAGTCTTTGGGGGCACAGAATTCCCCTAGAACCCCACCATGGTCTGAAGCACGGGATGATGTCACAGTAAGAGCACAAGGGTTCCCAGATTCTCTGCGTGACGGGGTCGGGTTGGGCTTCACTTCTCTGGGCTTCTGTTTCCTCCTCTGTGAAATGGAGAAGATTTGAGGGTCTCTTTAGAAGACCGTTTAAGGGGTTCAAGACATCCTGCAGACATGTGTGGGTTTGCTGGGCGGGTGCCTTGACCGACTCAGGCTCTGCGTGGTCAGGGGCAAACAGAGATGGGGCGGGGGAGGGCAACTGTGAGCCAGAGACACCTGGAATCTTCCCAAGGACCAGGTGTCACGTTTTGAGAATCAGTTGTTTAGCGAATACATTGCCAGGAAACCGAGAGTAGCCACACTTTAAATCCCAAGCTGGCGTCTCCCGACACCTTTTCCCTCCAGGAGCAGGTGGCTGGCGCCCCCTGGTGGCTGTTTGCTTCATCCAGCGGGTGCCCCTTCCGAGAAAGAAAATGCCTGTGTTCTTACACAGCATCCCCAGGAAGGGGACGAGGGCCCTGGGGAACTGTTCTGGTGCCCTCAAGTCCTGTAGCTTCCAGGTCTGTGGATCCTCCCCGCTACTGTTTCTGATCCAAAGGGGAGACAAACCCAGGATCTGCTCAGTCCGCCACCTGGCCGCCTCTGCAGGTCCTGAGGGAAACAGCAGACATGGCCACCTCCAGATGCTGAGACGCCTCCCTACCACTCTCACTGCTCTGTCCCTGAGGGCCCCATCGCCTGCCTCGTTCCTTCCTGTCTTTCCCTGTGGCTCTCTTCCTTCTCCATCCCTCTCTCCCATAATGAAGCCTTTTTTCTTCAAGCCCCGGAATTGTGGGCCACACCCTCCGCAGATAGGGCAATGCCTCTTCCCCAGAGAGTGTTTTCTGGAAGAGAAAAAACATTGTTCTTCCAGGATACAGAGTTCTGTATGTTTCAAGATGTTGTCCTCTTCTGTCTGTGGAAAGGATGGGAAAAAGGACTTGGGGCAGGACAAGCGTGAGAGTTACCGGTGCCATGACGCCTTGGTATCCGAGTGAGGTGGGCGTGTCTACCGTCCGGGTGAGGGTGGCCCACTGATGGGCAGCCCTCCAGACTGGCTGGGGTATAGGGGCTCTTGGAACATAGGCTCTAAAGCCAAGGTCAGAAAGCTGACAAAACTGGGACCCTGTGTCTCGCCGTTCTGCAAATAGGGATTAATAAGCTCACAGAGCCTGATCCAGCTTGCTGCCTGTTTATAAGCGTGTGTGTGTGTGTGTGTGTGTGTGTGTGTGTGTGTGTGTGTTTGCGCGCACGCACATGGCACATGGAGGCCAGAGGACAATCTCAGCTGTTGTTCAGTAACTTTCTTTTGAGATACTCTCTTATTGGCCTGGCCTTTTAGAGGTAGGATAGACTCTAGCTGACCAGTGAACCACCATGCCCATCTCTGCTGCCCCCAGGGTGGGGTTAAGAGTGTGAACTCACCATATTAGCCTTAAAAAAAAAAAAAAATCCGACAGGGCTGGAGAGATGGCTCAGCTGTTAAGAGCACCGACTGCTCTTCCAGAGATCCTGAGTTCAATTCCTAGCACCCACGTGGTGGCTCACGTCTGTAATAGGATCCGATGCCCTCTTCTGCTGTGTCTGAAGACAGTGACAGCGTACTCATAAACATAAATAAATCTTTTTAAAAAATTGGCCAACCTCAAAGGGACCCTCCTCCTTTGACCCACCTTGGGAAGGGTAGATTCAATAAAGTTCTCTAGTTTGTGTAGTTGGGTTCATTTGTTACCCATGAGAATGGATGCCAGAGAACAGTTTTGGAGAGTCAGGTTTCTTCTTCCACCATGAGGGGCCCTGTGGAGCTTAGGCCATGAGGCGTAGCAGCAAGCACCTTCACCCGCTGAGCCAGCCAGCCAGACCCAGCTTTAGTTTTCTCTGAGACAGGGTCTCCTGTAGCCCAGGCTGTTAAGGAGCCAAGGATGACCTTGAACTGATCTCTACTCCTTGGATGATGGGTATGTTCTATCTACCACGTGCCGCTTAAACCCTCCAGTGCCCCTTGCAGTTGCTCAAGCATGTATTAGAAGTCTAAGAGTGAGCCGCGCGTGGTGGCGCACGCCTTTGATCCCAGCACGTGGGAGGCAGAGGCAGGGAGATTTCTGAGTTCCAGGCCAGCCTGGTCTACAGAGTGAGTTCCAGGACAGACGGGGCTATACAGAGAAACCCTAAGAGTGGCATGGACAATGGTCTAAGAGCTGGAGGTGGCGGCCTGGGCACATGAAGGACTCAGCTACCGTTTATTATCACATGTTTATTAGATGCCTGTGCTGGGCCAGGCCACAGTGCGAGGTCACTCTGTGACTGGACGGAAACTCGTTGGTTCACACAGGCCCAAAGGAAGGACCATCCCTCCAAGCCAGGGGCCTGGGAAAGCTGAGCTGCCTGCCACTGGAGTCAGAGAAGCAGACACGGTGGCCTCCCACAAAGCTTCTCTCTTGCCGGGTTACCACGGCAACCAATAGAGTCACTTTTGGGAGTGGGATAAGGGAGCTGAGTCTTTTTGGAGAATGCAAGGACAGGTATCCAGTGACCTGCAGGGAAACACACAGCGCTCTAAAGACTCCCGTGAATAAATTTCACCCAGGAAGCCCAGATCTGTGACCTCTATGACCAGTGAATGAGCGTGGAGCCAGCAAGGGTGTCGATTAGGCGGGCGGGCAGGGGAGCTTAAGGGAGGAAGCTGTGCAGGGTGAGGTCATCCCCATCCCGGTCCCCACTGGGCTCTGTCTTCAGGTCCTGGACCTTGGGCAGGCCCCCATTGGCCGTGACAGGGGCCCCATCACCCCCCTCAGGTAGCAGGGACGAGATGCAGATCATCTCTGTGGGGGAGTAGTTCCGCACTGGGTACATGTGGGTCTTACGGGACAGACGGACCGCCAGCACCACTGTGCACACGAGGAAGATGGTGGCCAGAGAAGCTAAGATGAGGATGATCAGCAGGCATTGCTTCACCGGGATGAGGTCTGAACTCCCTGGCGGGGCCCGCGAACTCCCAGGGGTCACAATCAGCCCTTTCTTCAGGCCGCTGTCAGGTAAGTGAGTCACGGATGGCCCAAGGAAGATGGCAGACTCGTTAGACTCTGGGGACGCCATCTCCATGGTGGTAGGTTCTGTGGAAGGGGCTTCGGTGGCTGCAGACGTTGTAAACAGACTTTTTACAGCCCGAATCCTGGGAAGCTGGGTGGTCTCTGCCTCTGTGGGTGTTGACTGCGAGGTCTCCGCCTCTGTGGGTGTTGACTGCGAGGTCTCCGCCTCCGTGGGTGTTGGCTGCGAGGTCTCCGCCTCTGTGGGTGTTGGCTGCGAGGTCTCCGCCTCCGTGGGTGTTGGCTGCGAGGTCTCCGCCTCCGTGGGTGTTGGCTGCGAGGTCTCCGCCTCTGTGGATGTTGGTGGGATGGTCTCCGTTGTGGTTAGACTCCACTGTGTGGCAGAGTCTGTGCTCAGCATCCCAACAGCTGGCCCTCCTGTACCTGGGCCAGCAGGGCCAGTGGTGGCAACCTTCAAAGTGGCTGTCTCAGAGGTTCCAATGCTCACGGAAACTCTCTCTAGCATGACCACGGTGGTCAGCAGCTCGGGGTGAGCAGCCACGGTGTTGGTGACATTTTTCAGCAACTCTGGGGGATCTGTGTTATACATATAGTCAGGGTCCTCCAAATCGTCATCCTCAACCGTCTGCCTCCGTTCCCGGAGATGCACAGGCCCCGGGGCTTCCGTGGTTTCCTGCTCCCAGGAGTCCCGCAGCGGAAGGCTGTTGCCAGAGCCCAAGATAGTCAGCAGCACAAGGAAGCTTAGGAACATGGTACCTGGGGAGACAGGAGCAGAGATGTGGTGTCAGCCTGTCCCTGCCAACGACCTCAAGACAGGGCTGGCTGGTCTGGGGCAGGCACGGTGGCGGCAGACATCTCCTGAGTTGAGACCCTTGGCTGGAAGCTTTGTGCATATCCACACAAATAATGCCAACCAACCATCAAAGAAGGTTCCTTACCCTCCGGTAAGGTTTAGGTTAAATTTTGTTTTCTTTCTCCCCCCCCCTTATTTACTTTTTAATTTTATTTATTATATCTTTGAGACAAGAGTCTCACCCTAGGCTGTCCTTCAACTAGTGATCCCCTTGCCTCAACCTCCTGAGCACTGTGATATAAGTAGGAGCTACCATGATCAGCAGTTAAATATATACTTTAAAAAAAAATCTAGCTGGGTGGTGGTGGCACACACCTTTAATCCCAGCATCCAGGAGGCAGAGGCAGGCGGATTTCTGAGTTCAAGGCCA
>NC_034612.1:3679606-3689114 GCF_900095145.1 Mus pahari
GAAGAAGAAGAAAAGAAGAAGAAGAAGAAGAAGAAGAAGAAGAAGAAGAAGAAGAAGAAGAAGAAGAAGAAGAAGAAGAAGAAGAAGAAGAAGAAAGAAGAACTGCAGACACCCAAGGAATGCTGAAATGCAGAGAAACCGTCTCCCCAGGAAAGAGCTCACTGACTGGTCACCCACTACCAAATAGTCATCCTCAGAAACAAGTGGCTACAGACGGAGCGGGTTGTATTTAGGAATAAATGTGTATACACATGCATATACACACATGACAATGAAAAAGAGAGGCCATGAACTTGAAAGAGAAGGCGGGAAGGAGGGAATGATGTCATTATAATCTCAAAAATTAAAAAAATAATTATTCCTATGATGTGCTTGTGTAGGGATATGCAGGTGCCCGCAGAGGAGAAGGATCCCCTAGAGCTGGAGTTACAGGCAGCTGTGAGCTGCCAGATGTGGGTGCTGGGAACTGAACTCGGGTCACCTGGAAGAGCAGGGAGTGCTCTTAACCACAACATCAGCTGCTGTGGCTGCCTCTGTCCACTTGCTCTTTAAGTTCCCCAGGGCCCAGAGCCCTCAACTACAAGTTCAAAGGCCAAGAAGAATCTCCCTTCTGAGGGAGCTCAGCTTCCAGACTTGTCTGTAGATGGGACAGCTGTCTTCCCAGCGAGGGAGCCAGGAAGAACAGCCCCTTTCCTGTAGACCACCCCCAACCCCCAGTCACCTCACTTCCTCCAGACATTGGCCAGTGGCGATAGAAGTCAGAGTCTGGCCCTTAAGAATGCTGTGGTGGGGAACTGGAGAGACAGCTCAGCTGTTAAGAGCACTGACTGGTCTTCCAGAGGTCCTGAGTTCAATTCCCAGCAACCCCATGGTGGCTCACAACCATCCGTAATGGGATCCGAGGCCCTCTTCTGGTGTGTCTGAAGACAGCGACAGTGAACTCATATCAATGAAAGAAAAAAATAGAGTGCTGTGGTGGTGGGCTGGAGAGACGATGACTCAGCAGTTAAGGGCACTGGCTGCTCTTCCAAAGGTCCTGAGTTCAATTCCCAGCAACCATATGGAAGCTAACAGCTGTCTGTAACTCCAGTTGCAGGGGACCTGATCCCTCACACAGACACACACTAAAGCACATAAAAAAAAAAAAAAAAAAAAAGTAAAACTGTGTGGTGAGTGGCAGGCTCTGGGTATTGGTCGGTGCTCTTTAGTGGGATACAACCTCTCCAATAGCTCCAATAGCGTCTCCGCAGCAAACACCATCCAGACCGGTCACTTCCTGTGTCCTTTACATGTGTGGCTGACAGGCAAGAGGGAGGGACAAGGTGACTCTTACCTGTGGGCCCTCTTTTGCTATGCTCAATCTGACCTCCTAAAATTGTGCTGACTTTTTATAATGCATCTTTATGGTTTTTTTTTTTTTTTGGTCGTTTGTTTTTTTTTAATATTTATTTATTTATTTATTTACTATATGTAAGTACACTGTAGCTGTCAGAAGAGGGGGTCAGATTTCGTTACGGATGGTTGTGAGCCACCATGTGGTTGCTGGGATTTGAACTCAGGACCTTTGGAAGAGCAGTCGGGTGCTCTTACCCACTGAGCCATCTCACCAGCCCAGGTCGTTTGTTTTTTGAGGTTGTTTTGAGACAGGGTTTCTCTGTGTAGCCCTGGCTGTCCTGGAACCCAGTCTGTAGACCAGGCTGGCCTTGAATTCACAGAGGTCCGCCTGCCTCTCCCTCCCCAGTGCTGGGATTAAGGCGTGCACCATCATGCCCGACTTGTTCACATCTAACAAAGAAACTGTGACTACAAAGCGTATGGCACTTGCAGGGACAGTTACCGAAGGACACGGGCCCGGGTGAAAGAGCAGAGACGATGGCAGAGGGCTCAGCTCAGGCTGTGGGAGTTTGAGTCCTGATTGGGGGAAAGACAAAGCCCCACATTGTTCAGGAACCACCAAGACTTCTAGAAAGGGCAGCAGATTATGGGGTAGGGCAGAAGGAGGTTCAGACACTGCATCATAGAAGCTGTGTGACTTGGAGACAGATGCTTGCCTCTCTGAGCCGGGGTTCCTCCTGGGGAGGAATACATGTCCCCCCCCCCCGCCTCTGCCCCACTTTCCTGGGGGGTGCCATGCAGGAAGAAGCCACCGGTGTCAAAGTCCATGTCATCATTACGACACCAACACTGCGCACGCAAACACACACAACTCCTCTTGGTTCCTGGAAGGTAGAGACTCAACCACTTCCTGAAAGAAGGGGGCGGGGAGCACTACAGAGGCGAGTTCCTGGGGGCAAGGTAGCTTGGAGGGTCTGAGGGTCAGGAGCCCAAAGGGGCTCTCTCCATAGGTGGCTATCTGTTCTACCCACAATCCTCTGCGCACGCAGGAGCCCTAAGGCGAAGACAGCGCTGGCCGGAGTCCCACGCTCATCCCCCTACACAGCAGCTGTGTGACTCTGAGCGCCCTCTCTGACCCTCAGCTGACTCAGATGTAAAATGAGTGACATTGCTTCAAAGCTGTCCCAGATGTCGCCTTCTGCAGGGAAGGAATCAGGGAGCACCTTCTATGGGGGACACGCGCGCAGGGAGGCCTCAGACTCAGAGGGCCATGGAGATGAAGCGTGCTGCCACCATGGGCAGCCAGGACAAAGAGCCTTTCCCTGATGAGGAAAGGAAGGTGCAGGGTAGAGGCTCCCAGCGTGCTAGCCACTCAGGAGGACCGCTGCAGCCCGGGAGCTTGAGACCAGCCTGGACAACATAGCAAGACCCTGTCTCACATAAATAAGTAAATGCATTCATTAATATAATTTCCTTTAAAAAAAATTATGGCCAGGCGTGCTGATGGATCGCTGCAATCCTAGCACTTGGGAGGCAGAGGCAGGAAGAGGTTCGGGTGTAAAAATAAAAGAATAAACAAATCAAGAGCTGGGGACAGCTATGCCTCCCGGCTGGGGGTGTGTCTCTGCGGGAAAAGGAAGAGATGAGATTCCCTCAGAAAGCCCTCATTTCTGTGCCTGGGCTTGGCCAGAGCGACCAGCTTGATCCGGAAGTCATACATCACAGAAATCGCCCATTCTCCAACCAACCAGGGCCACTGGCCACACCAGGCCGGTCGCTGCCCTCTGTGTACCTCAACCGACAGACCCTGGGACACTGCAGCATCACGTCCTCTGCCAGGAGGGAATCTTGCCGCTCCAGTGCGAGCCACGCCCACAGACGGTGAGCCACGCCCACAGCAGGCAGACCGGAGCCTGCTCTCCAGGAGCTCGGCTGGTGGAAATGTCCTGCGGTCCCTGTGTGCTCTCCAGTGTAAGGGACTCTCGTCAAGCCCTCATCACGCCTCCACCGTGGGTGGGTTCTTCTGTAGACCAGCTCTCCTATCTTCTCCCAGGCAAGCAGCGGATCTCAGGACCCTCGGGATACAGATGAGGAAACCAAGCCTTGGAGGGATGGCTAGCCCCTCCCCTCCTCAGAGCACAGGAAAACAAATTTGGGGTTGGGCTGAGCTGAGGGTGAAGACAGCCACATCCGACTTCACTTGATGCTTGCCAGTTTCCTGCCCTTCACCCCTAGCCCGTAGCTACCTCCCTCACGCCTTAGTGGTTATGAAGAACAGGATCCTAGGGGGTCTCATTCCTCCATGAATCTTGGACCCTGGACATCATCTCAAAGTCTCGGAGACTTTGAGAAGAGAAGCAAACAAAGCCTAAACCAACAACCAGGGGAGACTGAGGCACAGGCACCCCAGGTCCCGTGAGGGGTGTATAGCCTGGAGGATGGGACACTGATCAGATCAGACAGTCTAAAAGCTGTGTGACCTTGGGCAACTCAGTTCACTCGCTCAGAGCCATGGATGTCCTATGCAGTATAGCTGTGCCTCAGTTTACCATAGGGTGGTAACATGAGCGTGTAAGAAATACATCAGCACACTTGGCCTGACGCATAGAGTAGCCAGGTCCACCTAGAGCATGCTGGGAACGCTCACCTTAGCCTGTAGCCGGGCAACCTGTCTAACACCAGCCTACAGGGTATAAGACTCAGTAGCCCGGGGTAGATCAAACTCAAAACCCAGGGCGTGGGTTCTCCGGAATGGCTGTCACTTTCACAGTGCCGTAAATCAGGGCAGAGCCTCATAAATCGTAACATTGATTGGGGGGAGGGGGGGTCAGTGTGTGCAGAGGCCAGAGGATCTACTTCCCCTGGGGGGATGCCAAGGGTGAGTGGGGGATGGTCCTCGTGAGACACTCAGCAAGCAGTAAATGCTCAATAAAAATTAGTTATCATCATCATCATCACCACCATCATCATCACCATCACCATGAAACAGGGTTTCTCTATGTGGCCCTGGCTGGAAACTCACTATGTGGACCAGGCTAGTCTTGAACTAACAGAGAACCCAACTGCCTCTGCCTCCTCAGTGCTGGTACTGAAACCACGCACAGCTCACTGTCATAATCTTGAATTTTGCATCTAGGGCAAGGGGCTCCCTGCTAACTAACCACTGCCCTCTCCTGGGAAATCCCCAACCTTGGAGCAGGCTGTGACTGGCCTCTGGCTTCCTTAGAGAACTGAGATCCCCAGACGCTGGTCTCTAAGGTAGGACCTGGACACCAGCCCGGCCCTCAGGCTCAGTCTCCTCAGGTTCATGAGTCACAGGTTCCAAAGGAAGCCTGAGTGCTGGGTGCAGCCTGTGAATCCTTGGTGCATCCCCATTGAAGGATAGAAACTGTCACCCTGGGGCCCACTGGGCGCCCAGAGCCATGTCTGCAGTGGGTGGCCTGGAGCAGGAGCTTGAAGCCAGGCAACACCCCCCACCCCCCCTCTTCCCCGCAGAGCCCGTCTCAGCCCCACACCATCTGTTCTTGGAGCCATCCAAGGCTTGGTCCAGCATCTTCCACTCTGCAAACCTTCCTGACGTTTGTTTCCTAAGACTCCAAGTGAACCCGTGAATCCCCTAAGCTCAGCACCACAGCCATCTGTGCTCTGAACCCTCAGCCCTGCGCACGCGTGCTGCCTCCAGCTTCTTCGTGTTTGCCAATGGACACTTCTGCCTTTTGTGCCAACCTATTGTGGACAATTCCCATTCCCATTTTAGGGTTGCTCCGAGGCAGGTTCATGTAGCCCAGGCTAGCCTACAACTGGCTGTAGCCCAAAATGACCTTGAATTATTAAGTATCGTCACTCTGCCCCCCAAGTACTGAGATTAGAGCTGTGTGTCTTGACACTTGGCCTATTATCTATCTATCATCTATCTATCTATCTATCTATCTATCTATCTATCTATCTATCCATCCATCTATCTTACTACGTAGACGAGACTGGTCTCAAACTCATAAGAGCTCTGCCTGTCTCTGCCTCTAGAAAGTGTTGCAATTAAAGGTCTCCATTCCTGGGCCCTGCAACTTTTTAACTAGTAAACAGCCTGTGTGTCTACCCCCTTGCAAGGCCGTGTGTCTACTTGATATCCGTGGCCCCTTGCAAGGCCGCACGCACAGCGTTAGATAACTGGGGGCTCCTTCACTCCAGGAACCAAGCTTGGAGCTTGGCTTGTTGGAACTCTAGGGCGTCGGCCAGCTAACAGATGAGACCTGCGGTTTGGCTCAAATCAACTGAAGGATTTCCCTGGTTTTCTAAAGAGGCACACGCAGCGCAGCCAGCCTGCCTCCTGCCAGCGTCCTCCACTGCCAGCTTCCTGCTCTATACAGCGAAGTGAACTGAGAGACCTGGTCCCCGTGGGTCCAGGGTCCTGCAGCCAGAAGGCCTGCACCACATCCTAGCTCCCAGCCTTCTTGGTCATGACGTCATCACGCATAGCTGTCATGATGTCATCACGCGTAGCTGTCTCTCCCTTCAGAGCCTGCTTTTCTCACCTATAAAGAACAGCAGCACCACCCACCAGGAGTATCTGGGTAACCCCCAAGCCCCTCTGGTGACCCACCCAGCACCCAACCCAGGTTTTCTGGAAAGCTTAGCAGGAGGCCCCAGTCCCTTCCGTTCCGTTCCCCGGTTTCAGCTCTCTGGCTACTGGCCAAGCTGGTGAGGAAGAACCTCCTCACAGGGTGTGGTACCAACGGAGGCACCCACAAGAGCCACCTCCCTAAGCCTTGGACACCAAGAGGCCAGGCCCCTTCGCAGATGGAAATGAGTTATGGGAAAAGGAGACCAGCAGAAACCCTGAGAAGTCCGGACAATAGGAGCTGATCGTCAGCTACAGGGGCAAAGGGCTTGAGGTGGGGGGTGGGGGATGCTCAGAGGCAGAGCAGTTGCTGAGCTTGCAACAGAGCCTGGGCTCAAACGCCAACCTCACTCAGCAAAGACAACACAAATCTGCAGGCGTAGGGGATGGGACCTGCTTGGGTCTCCATTAGATCCCAAGTTCAAGCTCTCCAGGATGGACTAGGGGTTTGGCCAGCAGGGCTGTGCGCTCTCCTAGCGTGCATGAAGCTCTGGCCTTGATTTCCTGCAACAGTGAACCAGGTGTGGCAGAGTCACAGACCCATGATCATAGCCTTTGAAACACAGAGGCACAGAAATAAGGTCATCCTCAGCTACATGGTATGTTTGGGGCCAACCTTAGCTACGTGACATTGTCTCAAAAACACTGAGCCCAGAAGAGACAGCTCAGCAGTTCAGAGCATCGTCTGCTCTTCCAGAGGACCAGGGTCTCCAGCACTCACAGAGGCTCACATCCATCTGTAATGCCAGACCCAAGGTCTCTCTCTCTCTCTCTCTCTCTCTCTCTCTCTCTCTCTCTCTCTCTCTCTCTCTCTTGAGACGGGGTTTCTCTGTGTAGCCCTGGCTGTCCTAGAACTCCCAAGGTCTCTCTCTCTCTCTCTCTCTCTCTCTCTCTCTCTCTCTCTCTCTTGAGACAGGGTTTCTCTGTGTAGCCCTGGCTGTCCTAGAACTCACTCTGTAGACCAGGCTGGCCTTGAACTCAGAAANGCCCTGGCTGTCCTAGAACTCACTCTGTAGACCAGGCTGGCCTTGAACTCAGAAATCCGCCTGCCTCTGCCTCCCGAGTGCTGGGATTAAAGGCATACGCCACCACTGCTCCACTACACATGCTCTCAACATACACATAACACTTTTAAAAATAATAAGTCTAAGCCAGGCAGTGGTGGCACAGGCCTTTAATTCCAGCATTTGGGTGGCAGAGGCAGGTGGATTCCTGAGTTCGAGGCCAGCCTGGTCTACAGAGTGAGTTCCAGGACAGCCAGGGCTGCATAGAAACCCTGTCTTGAAAATTTTTTTAATAATAATAAAATAATAATAATAATGATAATACCATCTTAAAAACAATTTCCTATGAACAAGTACTGTTTTCTCAATCTGATTTAATTAAGAAAAAAAAGGGGGGTCAAAGTGGAGGCTGGACGGCTCTGAGGGTCAAAGTGCTTGCTGGGGAAGCCTGCTGACCTGTGTTCAGTTCCCAGAACCCACCGTGGGAGAGAACTGACTCCCCCCACCCCGAGTCATCCTCTGACCTCCACACATACTGCATAACACTCATGTGCCTGCTCGTGTGCACAAGTGCACACACCATATGCACACATGCAAATAATAGTTAATAAATAATAATAATAATAAATGAAAATAAAAATTTAGATCCAAGAAGGCTGGTATGGTGGGGCATGCCTGTTACCCTAGCATGAGGCCAAGGCAAGAGGCTAACCTGGGCTACATAGAGTTACAGGCTAGCCTGTGAACAAATGGAGACCATATCTGATTTGAGAGAGAGGGAGGGAGGGAGGGAGGGAGGGAGGGAAGGAGGGAAGGAGGGAGGAAGAGAGAGAGAGAGAGAGAGAGAGAGAGAGAGAGAGAGAGAGAGAATATCCCAAAGAGTCTTTCATGCCTTAATGACCTCCAGACAAACTCCACGACCTTTCTGGACTCGTCCAGACTTAGTCTCAGCTCTGGCCTTGAGCTTCCCACAGTTGAGAGGAAGGGTGGGTAGTGTCTGGGGAGGGGGCCTGGGCTTCTCTGGGTCTCCACACAGAGACTGCAAGGCCAGCCTGGTAAACACACAGCAACTGAGCATTTTCAGCTAAGGGTGGAGAAGCCAGAGTCTCCCGGGGGACCTCAGCCCAGAGCGTCAGCGCCACTCAGAAGGGCCCAGGCACCTTGCGAAGGCAGGCTCCTGGTCCCTTGGGCCCCCAGCCACTCCCCATGGTTTTGCAAATCAGACTTACCGTGCCCACCAGAGCATGGGGCAGCTGCCTTGGGGCCCAGGAGCAAGCGATTCTGCCTCAGTGACAAGGCCCCAGTCCACACTGTCAGACACTTGTGGTCCCAGTCCGCCCGCCCGCCAACCCCCAACGGCAGGGTGTGGAAGAAGGAAGCGAGAATGAGGTTACTCAGGCTGGTCACGTGACGTGCCCACACCCCCTTGTTTGTGACAGCTTTGGTGACAAGTCTGATTAAAGCTGGATGGGCAGTGTGATGGCGGTGTGTTGGGGCTGATAACAATCTTGAAAGTTCAAGGAAGGGTGGGGGGCTAACTGTGAGGAGACCTCTGCATGAGACCTCAAAGAAGAGTCACAGCCTTGTTCCACGGGCAACTGGAGAGAGGCAACCAGAGAGAACCCCGCCATGGAGGCAGAGGCCAGATGGAAGGAAGGGAATCTGGAGGGAGGGTCTCAATCCCAATCTACATGGAGAATGGGAGGCAGAGGGGCAGGAGCTGCAAATCACCCACCTCTTTGGGGTTTATGCGTAGAGTGACTTGTGAGTGTGTGCATGTGCTGGTGTGTGCACACGTGTGTGCTGTGTGCACATGTGTATATATGTGTGTGTTTATGTGCATGCATTTGTACATGTGTGCTTTTGTGTGCATGTGTGTGCATGTGTGTATACATGTATGTATGTGCATGCATTTGTACACATGCTCATATGTGTATATATGTACGTACATGTGTGTATATGCACATGTGTGTATGTGTGTGCACGTGTGTATACACATGTTTGTGTGTGTGTGTGTGTGTATGTGTGTGTGTCACATGCATTCATGTGCATACCTCCCCCAACCTCTCCACGTCTCCACAGCTCAGCTTGGCCTCAGGATCCTCCTTCCTCTGCGGCTATGAGGCTTTTCCTCTCACAGGGTTCCACATAACTGGGTGTAGTGGCTCTCACTTCTTTTTTTTTTTTTAAGATTTATTTATTTCTTTCTTTATTTATTTATTTATTTATTTATTATATGTAAGTACACTGTAGCTGTCTTCAGACACTCCAGAAGAGGGAGTCAGATATTGTTACNGATGGTTATGAGCCACCATGTGGATGCTGGGATTTGAACTCCGGACCTTTGGAAGAGCAGTCGGGTGCTCTTACCCACTGAGCCATCTCACCAGCCCCCATGGCTCTCACTTCTAATCTCAGCGGTGGGGATGCCAAGGCAGGAGGAGTGCTAGCCCAGGCTAGCCTGGGCTAAAGAGTAAGACCCTCGCCGGGCGTGGTGGCACACGCCTTTAATCCCAGCACTTGGGAGGCAGAGGCAGGCGAATTTCTGAGT
>NC_034612.1:3689149-3691502 GCF_900095145.1 Mus pahari
ATTTCTGAGTTCGAGGCCAGCCTGGTCTACAAAGTGAGTTCCAGGACAGCCAGGGCTACACAGAGAAACCCTGTCTCAAAAAACCAAAAAAATAAAAAAAAACAAAGTGTTTAAAATAAGGCAAGCAAGCAAACAAACAAACCCAACCCAACCAACCAACCAGACAGACAGACAGACAGACAAACACAAGGCTCCACTCAGCCATGTCAGGACCTTTCAGTCGCCTTAGGAAGACAGCACTGGGGCCCATGGCTGAGCCTGCCTGAACAGACAGATCCGCAGCAACAGGGCTCAAATCCTGGCTGTGGCGTGAGCATCATGGGAGGGACTTGCAAGTGTTCCTTGCCTGGCATGCCGGCAGGCGCTCCGCCACCCAGCTCCACCCCAGCCTGCTTATGTGGCAGAGGGCAGGGGCCCTTCAGCCCTGTCAGGGTCCATCAAGCAGGGAGACTTGCTTCCTAGAGGTTGGCACATTGTGGCGTGGATTCCAGTTCATGTTTTCTCTGGGGCCCTAAAGCCACATCCTCCTGCACCTGACACCTGCGGGTGTGTGTGTGTGTGTGTGTGTGTGTGCTCACAGTGAGCAGTTGGTTCTGCACCTCTAGGAACAGAACAGAGCCCAGGAGACTCCCCCACCACACCAGGGACAGCAGCGGTACTCAGCTTGCGGGAACATTGGGGGAAACAAGTAAGTCCCACACCATGGAAACATGTCCCTTGGTGGAATATGGCGCAGGCGCTAAAAACCACATTCGTGTGTGTTAAAGCAAACGTGAAAGGAGGCAGATTGAAAGACCCTGAGCAGACAAACAGGTGGTCACGGACAGACAGGCCCTGCTTGATTTGCAAACAGACACCAGCAAAGCTTTAGTCTTTTCTTGGAGCTCCTTAAAGACAGTCTGAACTTGCACCCAGCCAATCAGAAGTAGCCAGTACAGTTATAATCAATTATTGGGAATCCTCCAAGCCAATTGGATATTTGTTTCCCTTTTGTGTCTCTGAGTACTCTTGGCAGGGCTCCTGAACCTTGTCTGGCTTGAAGCTTCTTGATTTATTAATTTTTACGTGTGTGTGTGTGTGTGTGTGTGCGCGCGCGTGTGTGTGCGCGTGCGTGCGCGTGCGTGTGTGTGCGTGTGCGTGCGCACTCGCACATGTACAAGTCAGAGGGCAGCCCTTTGCGTCCTCAGGATTGAACTCAGGCTGTGAGGTTTGTTGGCAAGCAAGCGCCTTTAGACATCTCGTCAGCCCCAAGCTGCATAATTTATGAATGGCTGTTTAAATAAACTTTACAAAAACATTTCTTTTCTTTCGTCTCAGTTTACCTTTAGAACACCGTGGGTATTCAAAGTGCACAGGAATCACTGTTACTGACCATGTATGTTGACAAGCCCTCTCCTTCCCAGCCTTTCGGCTGAGACAGGCCCTTGCTAAATCCCCAAGTTGGCTTTGAACTCACTCTGTGGCCCAGGCAATCCTTGAACTCGTGATCCTATTGCCCACATAGCTGGGGTTGCAGGCCAGTCTCTGCTTTGTGTTTTAGAAATGGAGCCTGCATAGAGTCAAAATCCATTACAGACCACAGCAGAGATCATTTGCATAAGAGATTTGAGGAGCTGGGTATGGTGGCACATATTTGTAATTCTGGCACTCTGTGGGCCAAGGCAGGAGGGTTACAGCAAGTTCAAGTCCAGCTTGAACCACAGACAGATCCAGGACAGTCAGGATCAAGGCTCTACGCCACAAAAATACACAAACAGGGCCAGGCATGGTGGCACACACCTTTAATCCCAGCACTCAGAGGCAGAGGCAGCCTGGGGCTGACAAGATGTCTAAAGGCGCTTGCTTGCCAACAAACCTCACAGGCTGAGTTTAATCCCCAGGACTCAGAGGGCTCCCGAAAGTTGCCCTGTTTGAGGACAGCCTGGTGTACACACTGAACTTCAGAAAGCTAGAGTGAGCCCCTGCTTCAAAACAAATGAAAGGGTGTGGGGGAATACCTGTAAATCGGGTCCCACACTTCAAGGGAAAAACAGATACACACAGCAAACCTCAGTCCTGTGGGCGTTGAGGGTTTGGTGGGTGTTGAGCTCATGTGGCTGTCCCCTGAAGTGGTATGGGCAGCCCTTTCTTTTGCCCGCCCCTATTTTGTTTTTGTTTTCTTAAATATACACATATATTTTAAAATACCCGTCATGGTGTCATGTTCATGTGTTTTATCTGTTTAGGTCCTACTGATTGAACCCAGAGCCCTCGTGTGTGTGAGCTATGTTAGCCTCAGCACTGTCTTTACATCAGAATTAGGAAGGAGTCTACTTATTTATTTATTTATTTTTGGTTTGTCAAGACAGGGTTT
>NC_034612.1:3694527-3719080 GCF_900095145.1 Mus pahari
GCCACCACGCCCAGCTGTTTTGCTTTGTTTTTTATTTTTTAAAATTGTATGTGTGTGTTTCATC
The DNA here is from genome assembly GCF_900095145.1 of Mus pahari. Classification (NCBI taxonomy): domain Eukaryota; kingdom Metazoa; phylum Chordata; class Mammalia; order Rodentia; family Muridae; genus Mus; species Mus pahari. The sequence goes on from NC_034612.1 coordinate 3,694,592, forward strand.
TGCAAACATGTCTCTGTGTATCACGGGTGTTCCTGGTACCTTCCTCCATGGCTTCGCCATCTTCTTGATTTTCTTATTTAGAGACGGAGTCTGCTAGACTAGTTGACCTGCAAGCCCTAGGGGACTCAAGTCTCCGCCTCCCCCCCAGCACACACTGCCATGCCCAACCTCTCTATGGGGGCTGGGGATTCAAACCAGGTCCCCAAGGTTGGCCAGCAAGCACTTCACACATTGAGCCATCTCTCTAGCCCCGTGGTGGATACGTTTTAAAAGCCATCAACTCGGCCGGGTGTGCCATGGTGATGCCCCTGGAATCAGGCTGGACTCTCTTTAGCCCGGGAGATAGCTCCAGGCTTGGCAGACCTGATGACTGGGCTCGGATGCACCCACACCGTTTGTAGAACCTCACCTTTCAGAAAGGAAAAAGTGACTTAAGTTTAGGTGGGCAGACAGGACCCTTGGCAGGATGTGTGTGCACTGAGTCCTCCTCCTAACCCCACTCATGTTCAGGGTCACCCAGACAAGCACGGAGGACAAGCAACAATGGGCCTATAAACAGCCTCTGGTTCCCAGGCTAGACCACCACCGATGAACTTCAGCACGCTTTGGTTTTGTTGAATTATAAGAGGGCTGGAGAGAAGGACGATAATGGCTGGTTTGCAGAGGATCCGGGTTCAGTCCCCAGCTCCCACATGGCAACCTCACAATTGTCTGTAACCCCGGTTTAAGGGGATCCAGCGTACCCTTTGGCCTCTGAGGACACTAGGAAAGCCTGTGGTGCCCAGGTCTATGTGCAGGCAAATGCAAACGATTCATACACAAACAATAATAGTTCAGAAATAAAAATAAATCTTAAAAACTTAAACCAGTCAGATAGTCTTTGCCCATCTACATATTCCCAAGATTTTCCATCTAATAGGGGGCTGGGGGGGGCAGGGAGGCACACAAAGGTGTCATAAAATGAGTAAGAAAAAGCAGCGCCTTGATTTGCGAGGCCCAGCTAGGGGAGGGCTTCATCCCCCTCCCAGCCCCTTCCACTCCAGGGGCTTTAGGTTTAGCCGAGTCATCTGAAGGGGAAATGGTTACTGCCCCCTCCACTCGCCAGATTCTATTCCCCCACCTCAAACAGGAACACAGGGTCAGGGTGTTCACTTTCAAGCCCCAGATTCTGCATGCCACATGGGCAGCACACTGGAGACCGCAGCGTCGATCATTTCCTCAGACACAGCAGTCCCTTCTCCAGCTCACTGGGGCGGCGCCTCCAGCACCTGAAGCTCTAGTCTGGAGGGCAGAGCCATGCATGCTGATAGGCATTCAAAACCCAGCAATGGGGAGGCTGAGGCAGGGGTGCTCTGAGATCGAGGGCATCCTGGGCTACAGGACACACACACACACACACACACACACACACACACACACACACGCTCCTAAAGAAACAAGGCACGCACAGAAATCTATGCCTCCTACAACCTCCCTAAGGTTAACCCAGCTGGAGGTTCTGCCTGGCAGGGTAGACTGCAAACTACTCTTCCAGACCAGCTGATGCCCACAGACAGCCCTTCTCTGAAGATCCATCAGGGTCTCAGTTACACATGCAGCCATCATGGGGGCAGGAGGGAGAACTGTTGGACTCTGAAATGCCCCCTTTAGGTTTGGGTCCTGAATGCTTAGCTCCCCTGACTTGGGAAGTTTCAGAGTCCCTTAAACGCTCTTATGGGAGGGGGTGTGGTCATTTGATAGAGTGAGCTTTAAGAATCTGTGGTTCCGGGGCTGGAGAGATGGCTCCGTGGTTAAGAGCACTGACTGCTCTTCCTAAGGTCCTGAGTTCAATTCCCAGCAACGACATGGTGGCTCACAACCCTCTGTAATGAGATCTGAAGAGCCCTCTTCTGGTGTGTCTGAAGACAGCGACAGTGTACTTATATAAAAAAATAAATAAATCTTAAAAAAAATTCCGTGGTTCTGGTCATTGGGGGCAGAAAAATCAGCCGTGGATTAACAAGCACCACTGAACCTTTGTGTTACTGGGACAACAGATGCTGGTCATCTGGAGCTGAGAAATCAGAAGTGATTCGAAGAAGATACCAACATCACTGAAGATCATAAATCTTGGAGCCGGGCATGGTGGCGCATGCCTTTAATCCCAGCGCTTGGGTGGCAGAGGCAGGCGGATATCTGAGTTAGAGGCCAGCCTGGTCTACAGAGTGAGTTCAAGGATATCCAGGGCTAAACAGAGAAACCCTGTCTTGAAAACCCCAAAAAATAAAAGTAAAATAAACCTTGGGACTACTGTCTCCGTTTCAGCACACAGAAGTCTGTGGTCGATAAACTGGGTAATGTGGCAGAGCTTCCCAGGTGGTTCTGGTTTTGAAAGCATCAAAGCGTCATGGAGAACAGCTGAGCCTTGGCACCATGTGGCACGGTCAGGTTTCCTGAAGGGCCCCCAGGAGAGGCTATGGGTGGAGGTGCAGCCCCCAGCATCTTGGAGATGCACGCCCGTACTGTGGAATCGCCACCACAGGCAGAGCAGCCGAGGCACGGAGCTGGCTTGAGTCTGTGAGACAAGCTGTCTGTCGTCTGCTGCAGAGGGCAGAGCTGGCCAAGCCGCCCGGGTCCCGTGGAGCCCAGGGGACCATGAGTGGGCCCCAGAGGTCAAGCATTGAACTTTCCACACTCTTTAAGACTTTGACTTTGCTTTGATTCCAACACAACTGTGTGCTGTTTCCATTCTCCTGGGAATAAACAAGTATTTGTTTTGATTTCACAAGACGCCCATGGTGTTTTGAAGAGACTGGAATTTTACAGTACGTTGGAAAGTTTACAGATTTTTGGATATTTTAGTCTTTGAACTTTAAAGGAAGCTTTAGATCTCTCTCTCTCTCTCTCTCTCTCTCTCTCTGATTCATGTATGTGAGTATACTACTGCTGTCTTCAGACATTCCGGAAGGAGGAAAGGGCACCAGATCCCATTACAGGTGGTTATGAGCCACTATGTGGTTGTGGTTGCTGGGATTTGAACTCAGGACCTCTGGAAGAGCAGCCAGTGCTCTTAACTGCTGAGCCGTCTCTCCAGTCCCCCAGATTTTTTCTTCGTTTTAAAATATTTACTATTTTATATTTTTTTGTGCATGAGTATTTTGCTTGCATGCATGTTTGTGCATCTCGTGTGTATCTGGTATCTACTGAGATCATGGTTAGGGTAATGGGACTGCAGTTAACACGTGGTGATGATGTCGGTAGATGCTGGAAATCAACCCCAGCTCTTCAAGTACAAGCTAACCCCAGCCAACTCTAGCTCAACTTTGGATGGTTTATAGAGACTTGTTAATATTTGAAATTTTAAAGGTGGTGGGACTTTTGGGATGTTTTATGTTATTATGTTGTTTGTTTGTTTTTGTTTNTTTGTTTTTCTTTTTTTTTATTGCACATCACTCCTTTATTATACTGATCTGGAAAGATGCTTAGTCGTTATGCCCTGTTTGTTTTTCGAGACAGGGTTTCTCTGTGTAGCCCTGGCTGTCCTGGAAATCACTCTGTAGACCAGGCTGGCCTCGAACTCAGAAATTCACCTGCCTCTGCCTCCCGAGTGCTGGGATTAAAAGCGTGCGCCACCATGCCCGGCTCTGTTATTATGTTTTTTATATAGTTATATTGCTTTATATTTACTGTGCCTTCTTGGGAATGAGAAAGGAACAATTCTACTTGAACAGTGTTATGTCTGTTTGTCCAATTGATGAGGGGTCCCCTGTGCTGGCTAGCTTTGCCAACCTGACACCAGCTAGAGTCATTTGGGAAACAGGGACTTTCAGTTGAGAACATGGATTCTGTGTGATCGGCCTGCAGTCAAGTCTGGGGGAATTTTTCATGTTTGATGATTCATGTAAGCGGGCCCAGCCGTTATGGGCAGTGCCGATGTGTAAGAAAATAAACTGAGGAAGCTAGTAAGCAGCGTCCGTTGGTCTCTGCATCCACTCCTGCCTCCAGTTGCGTGATGGGTGCTCTTGTGCCAACTTGACCACAGTCATCGGGATTAACTAAAAAACCCAAGCAGCTGGGCACACCTGGGAGGGACGTGATTGGGTCTTTGTGGTGGGAAGACCCCACCCCAAATCTGGGCCACACCTAGCAGCAGCCTCTAGGAAGGACGTGGAAGAAGGAAGCTTTTGCTTTCTGCCTGCTCGCCCCTGTTCTCCTATATCCGACTGCTGCTGAATTCTTTCATTGGCATTCCGGCCTACTTCTTCAGGATTCTGGTGTAGACCGATGGCCAGCGGAGACATCCAGTCTCATGCACTGAACAGCTATTAGATTCGTGGGACTCTCCCTCAGCTGACAGCCATTGCTGGACTGGATGGACCACAGCCTGTGAGCCACTGCTCCTTTAGAGACCCTCACCAATAGGTTCCCGCTGCCTTGAGCTCCTGCCCGATTCCTGGATGGCGGATAAGCTGTAAGGAAACCAGTCCTTTCCTCCCTGGGCGGGTTTTGGCCATGCTGGTTTACAAACTAAGACAGTGGGGTTTAGGTTGTAGACAACAGTCTGTCAGGCAGATCTCCTGGTACTCGGGAAGACGGCTTAAATGTATGGCATGTTCCAATTAAAATAACATACATTCGGTTTTGAATTACGTGTATTTTTCTGTGGGTGGGTACAGCAGAGTTCAGGTGCTTACAAGAGCCAGAAGTGGGTGTTGGATCCTCGGTCGTGAGCTACCCAACGCGGGTGCTGGGAACGAAACCCTCTCCAAGGGCGAACATGCCCTTGGCTGCTGAGCCGCTGTCCGGCCCCAGCATGTTCTGACTGTATTGGACACTGGGATTTCGATCTTGCCACTCTTTTCACAGTCTTCCTTTGGGTTTCCGCCTACTACTTTAAGATGTGAATACCAACAAGGGACCCACACCTTTAGTCCCAGCCCTGGCGAGGCTGAGGCAGGTGGATCTCTGCCAGTTCAAAGCCAGCCTGGTCCACACAGCGAGACCTTTTCTCAAAACACTACCCTATTGTTCTTAGCAGCTTTTTTTTTGTTGTTTTTTTTTCCAAGACAAGGTCTCTCTGTGTAGCCCTTGCTGTCCTAGAACTTGCTTTGTGGACTGGGCTGGCCTTGAAGTCTCGGTCTTCCGGAGTGCTGGGATTTGGGGGTATATTGTCCTAGCCACACACTGTACCTTTTTTTGTTTGTTTTTTGAGACAGGGTTTCTCTGTGTAGCCCTGGCTGTCCTAGAACTCACTCTGTAGACCAGGCTGGCCTTGAACTCAGAAATCTGCCTGCCTCTGCCTCCCGAGTACTGGCATTAAAGGTGTTCCCCACCACGCCCGGCCATCAACTGTACCTCGGGTCCATGACCCAGTGACAGTGTCAGGATTGTTTACTGCACAGGAAGGAGAAAGGGACACTCAGAGTTAACTGATTCTTTAAGACTCAACAACAAGTGTTTCTGGACAGGACATGGAGCACTAAGTATGGGGAGGGAAGTAACCTTAAAAAAGTAAGTTCTCTCCAGACAGTGTCTGGTCCGAGAGGACACAAGAAGCCGTTAGGCCTTCTGGCAGAGAGTCAAGGTTTACAAACCAGACAATGAGCCAGTCGTAACCAGATCACCAGGCCGCTCCCCACAGCTGGGGTCCTCGGAGAGAGGCCCGCCAACTTCCCCTCCCTGCCTGTTATGGGAACCAGAGGCTGCTCCCCTTGCTTGGGAGGAAGGAACCTGGGGAGGGCCTTCCGGCATTCGCTCATCACATGGAAGGTAAACAGGGGGTTTCTTCTGTATAAAAACTGAAATGTCACCGGGCGATGGGGTAACAGGAAAGGGGAAGTCGAAAGGTGCAGCCAAGACACCGAGGACCCAATGGGCAGAAACACAGCCAAGGGTTCCTGTCCACTGGAAACACTGCTTTGAACGCACCTCCCTCCCTGTGGGTTGTGTGACGCTGTCACTCAGGATTGAGAGGCAGGATGCTCAAGGCTGTCTACAGCCGCAGAGCAAGTTCAAAGACAGCCTGGGGTACCTGTACCTCACCGTTTTTTTTTTTTTTTTTTAATCTTTTTGAGACAGGGTCTCTCTAAATAGCCCTGGCTGTCTTGGCACTCTGTAGACCAGGCTGGCCCTGCCTCTGCCTCTGAGTGCTGGGCTCTGAAACCTTGTCTTAAACAACAATAAACAAAACACAGCCCAGGTCTGCGGCTGTGGCCTGGTAGGTAAGGTGCTCGTTGAACATGCGCAGAGGCCCCTGATCCCTGCACCACGTAAAGCAGGGCTGGTGGGGCAGGCTTGTGATCCCAGGCAGTCGGGAGACGGAGGCTCAGAGATCACAACAAACTTGGGGCCAACCTGGTCTACCTGATACTCTGTCTCAAAAGAAAAACAAACAAAATCCAGGGAGGCGGTCCTCACACTGGCCATGGTGTCCCTGCAAGAGGCCAAGTGGTCAGCCTGCGTGTCTCCTTCCTTGTGGGATTACCGTCCTTCCCCCCAAACAGGGAAGAGACTGGAAGATGAGTTTGGCTTCAGGTTCCACAGGCCCACGGGCTGGAGGCAGGGTCCACTCAGCAGGGCTGTGAGCGTCTAGACCAGGGCATTAGTCTCTCCACCGCCCACCCGCCTGCCCGCCCGTTTCTGGGTGCCTGTGCCCAGCAGGGTGAGGCGAGAAAGAAGCACGGCACACGACTGTAATCAATGTCTTTTATCTCTGAAAACGGAAGTGAGTGTTTTGACAGAACACTATGGCCACTCTATAAGAGTGGGTGTAGGAGCAGTTCACTGTCCTCCTCTGGTGCCACGGCTTTAAGACAGAACAGGGAAAGAGGCCACCACAGCGTGTCAGGTGCCCGCTCAGCCGGGCACACACTAGTCACTCCCTCTCTCAACCACATTCCCTCTGGCTTCATCACCAGCCTCTACAATTATTTACGTAATCAATTCAACAGACCCCAGAACCCTTGTGAATCTCGAAACAGTCCTCGGCGTAGCACGCATACAGACAATGTGAGTCCTACCAGCCCTTTTCTCTCCATCTCCTTATCCAACATTAAAACACAAGACAGACACGGAAACCTACAGAGGCCGAGAAGCCCCGAGGCTGCGGAGCCAGTGACCCCCATCTCAGTGGCTTAGAGAACCTTCTCTTACATACAACACTACCCAGTCAGTCCACAAACTCTAATCAGCTGCCGCCACACTATGCTCTGCCCTAATAACCTGTGCACTTGTTGGCAGCTAGCACTGTGCCCACACCAGCACCAACACTTGCCAAGGCTTGCCTTTTGCGATCCCTCTGACACTACCCAGGCTGTCTGCTTCCACAGACATGCACCGTGAGGCTGTGAGGTTCGGGTTGGGCTAAGGTCCAGCTGCTGCCCTAGGAGCAGGCATGCCCAGGGCACTGCCATGCTCCACACGGCCAGTGCTGGCAGGCAGCAGCCTCATCTGGGTGGCGGGGCAGAGGGCCTGTGCGTGGCCAGCTACTATCTCTGAACTTCCCTTTCCACTCCATTCTGGACCTTTCCCTCCGCTGCCACATTCAAGAGCCCTCGAGGGCTGGCTGGGTGCCTGAGACGGGAGGCAGCAAAGTAAGGAGGGAAGGCAGGAGCGAGGGAAAGAAGGCCTGGGGCAGGGCTGTGCACACAGCACCTGGGTTCAAGCCCCACGCTATCCCCAAGGGCCAGGCAAGCTGCCTGTGTAGACAAGGACTCTCAACACACAGGTACCCGCTCGCCTTGGGTGCCCTTGTCTAAAACAGCCCGGAATGGAACCACACTGCTGGAAGGGACGGGCGCAACCATCTGCGGAGAACAAAACTGCAGAAACATGAGCTAGTTCAGGTTAGAGTATAATCACTGAAGCACAGCATCAAGGAGCCGAGCGAGTTCCCTCTGTGCAACCACCCAACTTCTAGGAGAGAGAGAGAGAGAGAGAGAGAGAGAGAGAGAGAGAGAGAGAGAGAGACGGGACTTTTGATCGAAGACTCAACGGAATGGGGGCAGTGTGTGGGGGCAGTGTGGGTCCGCGTGGTTTCTCGTCTTTCTTCTGGACGGTCGTTTGACTAGCGCCCAGGTTTGTGCTGTGAGCGAGCCGGCCCTGTGCAGGCAGCTGTGCTGATTGTTCTCGTGTTTATACAAAATAATCATCTCATCTTCATTTAGTTTATAAACATACACAGTGCTGTCCCTTTCAAACTGAGGAGAGAAAAGAAAGAAGAGAGAGGGGAAAAAAAAACCACACAAATACTGCAAAGTAGCAAAATACAAAGAAAAAAAGCTACTTTCGGTTTTGGCAACATTAAAAAGGAAGGGACAGAGAGCAGAGGTGGGGCTTGTTCTCTAAAATTCAGAATATCTGGCGTTTCAAATGTCGTCAAGGCCAGCAGGTCAGCAGACCTGCCAAACACCAACACTCCCCGATGGAAAGCTCAGCTTTCGGGTTTGTGGAAGTCTGGGAGAGAAACCGAGGTCTTCCTGGAATGTGGCCTATCGCTGGCTGACAGATCTGACATGGAATGTCTCCAAATGGCAGTGCCTCCCTCTCTGCCCTCCCTGGGAGTGCGCTGAGGAGGAGGTGGGCGGGCCTCAGGCAGCCATCTTCGCCAGCTGCTGCTCCAACTTGGAAATGCGCTCATCTTGACTGCAGACTGTGTCCTTTATGGATTTGAGCTCTTTCAGAATCTCGTCCAGCTTGGCTTCGTTTTGCTGAGAAACAAACAGAACAAGGTGACCAGATAGCAGCAACGAAGCGCGTTCCCTTTCTGTTAACTCTGACAGCGCAGAGTGGAATCTCACGGTGCCTCTCGCTCGCTCAGGACAGCCAGCTGCAGCCCCTAGGACACCAGGTCTTCCCGTGGCACCACGGAGGCTCCTGAGACAGAGGAGAGCCACAAGGAAAATGCAGTACCTCAGTGTGTGCCGGGCAGAGCCCTCACTGGGCAAGCCTGGGCACACCAGGGCCTGCAGCCCCCTCGCTCTGCTTCCTGTCAGGAACAGCCTGCTCTGTAGAGGCTCGGACGAAGACCCAGTGTCTCCTAAGAGCTTATTAACTGGAAACCTTTCGGCACCAAGGGCAGATGCCTAAGGCACTGCTCTGCCTGGTGCGCCACACCCCTCCCAGCCACTCTCCTGAGGGAGCAGCGCCCTCTGGTGGTAGGCTCCTCACACCCCAAGCTCCAGCCAAGGCAGTGCAGTGCTAGCCTCACTTTGTGAATCCAGTGCTATGCACACCACTTCCTTCTCTAAGAACACTCCCTTCCTGCCCACCTCCTGTAGCCCAGCAGGGGTCCTGTCCACTCTCAGACACACAGTAGGCATTACAAAAGCCAGCGCTGGCTGGCCTAGCACACCACAGTCACCCAGAGCTGGGCACTGCCCTGGGCCACAGGGGGCTCTCCAGAGGCTGCAGGCCAAACCCAGCCCCAGCCCACGCCTTACCATACTGGCCGTGTCTGTGGTCTTCTTGGGGGCACAGATGAGATCGCTCTTCTTGTTTGCAGCTGGCTTGCTGTCCAGAATGTTCTTCTTGACCACCTTGAGATCTCTGTTCTTGCCTGGAATGTACCCGTGCTTCAACGAGATGAGGATGGGATCTGCGTTCTTCCCCTCAAACCACTCCTCGGCCTCAAGGGCAGCTTCCGGCCCCGCTGTGTCAGGGTACAAGTCGTCTTGGAAGAGGTCAGACTGGAAGAGGCATGTGGGGAATGCTTGGTAAGCGAGAAGAAAGGCTGGGGCCCAAGTCCAGTGCTGCATGCATGCAGGACAAGTGTCCCCCACGGGATGTGTCCCAGCCTCTACTGTCCGTCTCCCACAATCTGGAATAGCGAGGAAGAGGCAGGCACATCACAGGGATCTGAATTTTCACTTCAGACCTGGGGACACAGAGTGCAGAGACTGGGGACACGGAGTGCAGAGACTGGGGACACAGAGTGCAGAGACAGAGGACATGGAGTGCAGAGACAGGGTGCGGCTGGCTTGTCCCATGTTAGCTCTACAGAAGCATCTGGAAGACGGAACCTCAGGGAGAAAACGCTTCCAACAGGCTGGCATGTGGGCAAGCCTTCGGTGCATTTCCTTGACTGTGATTGATGTGAAAAGGCTCGATTCCCTGTGGGTGGGGCCAGCCCTGGGGCAGGTGGGCCTGGGTGCTGAGCCGACCATGAGAAGCAAGCAGTGTTCCTGCACGGCAACTGCATCTGCTCCTGCCCCAGGTTTCTGCCCTGAGAGTGTGCTCAGCAAGGCAGTGTGACTGACAGTTGCAAATGTCATGCACAGCAGCAGAAGCCCTAACTCAGACAGGGAGCTCAGCGGTCACAGGCCTTCGCCATCCTAGAGGGGACCTGGGTCTGATGCCCGGCCCCCTCACGGCGTTCCTGGTTCCAGGAGCCCCATGCTTTTGACCTTCTCAAGCATCAGGTGGGCATGGAGACAGGGGGCACAGCAACACATGCAGGCAAAACACCCACACATACTAAAACCAAACCCAAGGGCTGGTGAGATGGCTCAGTGGGTAAGAGCACCCGACTGCTCTTCCGAAGGTCCTGAGTTCAAATCCCAGCAACTACATGGTGGCTCACAACCATCTATAACAAGATCTGACGCCCTCTACTGGAGCATCTGAAGATAGCTACAGTGTACTTACATATAATAAACAAACAAACAAACAAACAAACAAACAAACAAAAAACCAAACCCAAACACCCAGCACTTACCTTCCTGGGGACCGTCATGATAATGGGCTCGCACTTTCTCTCATGAAGCTTGAAGAATCTTCAAAGGAGACATAAAGGCAAAGTTGCAGAGAGAAACACAGGAGTAACCGAGTGCTCCCACTACAGAGAAGAGAGACTGCCCATGCAGCTGGGGACTGCAAACACAAGAGGCCTGTGAAAGATGGCCACAGCCAAGCCGGGTGCTGGGGAATGCACAGCCATGCCCCAGTGACTCGTCACTGTGTCCCCAGACAGGAGAGGACACACACACCTCACAGGAGCAGCGCCTGCCAGCACAGGTACTGCACGTGGCACACATGTGAACTCAGGACAATGCCTGGGCTGGCCTGCAGGCCCCTCCCACCTTCTTGTCATTCTTAGGGCTGACTGCTACCTCTGCATGTGTTATGCTGTGCCACAGCACGATGGAGTCAGCCCCCTTTTTCTGCTTTTCCAGGTCCCCTAGGATCCAACTCTGGCCATCAGGTCTGGATGGCAAATGTCTGAGCCATCCTGCTGGCCCTGCCTTCTATCTCTTGTTCCAGACAGGTCCACACTGGCCTGGAGCACTGTCACACAGGCCGGGAGAGCTGATGGGAGCTCCCAGGCCACTGTCTTGTCACCTCCCATCTCTTTAGCGCTGGGATTACTGTGTGCACTGCAGAGATAACCATGGGTCCTGGGACCTAAGCTAACCTAGGCCTGTAAGACCAGAGCTTTACCGACGAAGCCATCTACTCAGCCATCTACACAGACCTCTTCTCCCCCACTCCCCACGTGTTCCCAGCCGGCCTCTCTCCCCTCACAGCTCTGTCCCTGTCTGTCTGCCTTTACCCCTTCGCTCCTTCCCCTTCCCCCGAATAATGCTTCTTTATACCAGGTCTGTGGCATGGTGTGATCTCTCAGGGGACACCTTGGCACGTGCCCGGCGGGCACACCCCTCCCACCGCCTTACATTTTATATCATGGCTCTTGCCCACCTGCCTTCCAGGGACCACTGCCCACAGCCTTGGTGTGAAGGAAATAAGCACACAAGACACACACAGCCCTCCTGTGTCCCTGCTGTGCCCCACTGCAAGGACAGGACATGAGCCACAGTCAACTGCAAACACACCGAGGTAGTCTTGCAGCTGGCCTGCTGTGTCGTGAACAATTGGACAATTGGGTTCAGTTCTTTACCTGGCAATCTCACACTTGTTGACGTCAAGGCCCCGCTTGGGCATGTAGCCCATCCCTCGCTGAGGCTCCTTGCTGCTGAATGTGTTGAGGTAGTGGACATACGGGGATTCATCCGTGATCTCAAAATAGCGGATACTGCTGTCACCCTGAGGACCAGAGACAAGTCAGTGCCCATGGTGATGGAGACATTTTCTTTAAGTGGGTGGTACCCACACCACCCAGAATCTGTGGACACCTAACTTCAGTAGCTGTTCACTGCTCTCTCTAAACACACCTGCCTGAATTATAAGCCACTGTTTTCCTTTCTTCCTGAGAATTCTCCAGCACTTCCTGTAGAAGGCTCCCACGCCTCCACTCTCCTGGGCCTAGAAACCAGGTCAGGGTCAGGGCAAGAAAGCCAGTGGTGCGCAGCTGCCCGCCTGAAGCCTCACCCCCGGGCCCCAGCCGCGACAGGCAACTGGGGTCTCTCTAGAAGCAGCAGCAGCAGCGTTTCATCGGCTTCCTGTAACTCTGGACAGCACCAAAGGCTCTCAGTGCAGTGAATGAAACCCGATGGTTAGGGCCGGAGGGATGGCTCAGTGGTTAGGAACACTGGCTGCTCTTCCAGCGGTCCTGAGTTCAATTCCCAGCAACCACAGGGTGGCTCACAACCCATCCATAACGGGATCCAGTGCCCTCTTCTGGCATGCAGGTGTACGTTCATTCATAGATAGATAGATAGATAGATAGATTAAAAAAAACAAAAACAAAAACAAAAACTTGTGGTCATCATGTTTGAAGTGGTCAGCTGTGTTTTGGCAAACTACCCGACGCCAGCAACCTGGTCTTAAAGAGGACGAGCTTTCAGCATGAATGTGCACTCTCTCTCTCTCTCTCTCTCTCTCTCTCTCTCTCTCTCTCTCTCTCACACACACACACACACACACACACTTTAACATTAAATAGGTCGGTTACACTGCCTAGCTTCTAGGGCTCTGAGGACAAGCCCCGCCCTCTGCGGTTGACCTGACATTAGCTGCTGCTCACCTTTCCACATAAGTAGATGATGCTGGTGTCCGGGTCGTAGAAGGGGAGCAGCACCCCATTGCTAGTGTCCATTTCATGGAGAGCAATTGGTTCCTGCATGTTTTTCTGAAAATAAGTTAAAAAAAAAAATACACATAAACACACTCATATGTACATTTTTAAAAGATAAATTCTTATAAACACCCCATTTTCCCAGCAGAACCTCAAGTCTGAGCAACATGGGTGACCTCATATGTGTAAACATGGGTGACCTCATATGTGTAAACATGGGTGACCTCATGCGTGTAAATATGGGTGACCTCATACGTGTAAACACGGGTGACCTCATGCGTGTAAACACGGGTGACCTCATGCGTGTAAACACGGGTGACCTCATGCGTGTAAACACGGGTGACCTCATACGTGTAAACACGGGTGACCTCATACGTGTAAACACGGGTGACCTCATACGTGTAAATACGGGTGACCTCATACGTGTAAATACGGGTGACCTCATGGACGTAAACACTGTAATCAAACTCCCCGACGATCAGCACAGACAGCAGTATGGGTCTATAACAAAAACCTTTCTCCTTTGAGCTGTTTTCTTTTTGAAAAAGATTTTTGTTTTTAGAGGACAACCTGGGAATTCCAGGCCGACCATGTGTGTGCATGAGTGCAGTTGCCTGCTGGGGACAGAAGAGGGCATCCAATCCCCTGGAGCTGCAGCTGTGACCCTAGGTGACATAATGTTCTTGGCCCTGAGCCATCTCTCTCCGGCCACCACTTTCTCATTATAGAGAATGACACACGTAGAGGAAGTGACAGGACAGAGAGACTGTCCATCCTATAACCCAGCAGGTGGCAGGGAGCACAGTGGACGACTTCCTTTGAGCGTTCGTTCACAGTCACGGCTCACGGCTCACGGCTCAGGGTGTAGTGCATGTGCCCATTGGGAACGCTCCCTGAGCAGGACTGTGTGCTCCATCCTCATGAGGTCTAAGCACCAGTGGGAACCCTGGAGCCCCACTGAGGAGGAGACCCTCCCGCTAACTTAAGATGGCAAGAGCACAGAGAATCCCACTGAGGAGCCTGTGACCTCCCGCCAGCCCAAAGCCCCACAGAAACGTGGAAAGGGAGGAAACTGGCTTACTGGGTTCCAAAGAGCCAACTGCCGCTCGCTCATGCGGCTAAAGCCAGTAGTGAAGACGTTGCCGTCGGCCAGGAAGATGGCGCGCATAGGCCTGGCTCCTTCGTGCGCTTTCTCCTTCTCCTGGGAGGGGGAGCGGGGGAAGCAGAAACAGATTTCACACACACTCACCGTGGAAAGCTGAGCAGGAAGCCCACACTGAGACACCCCTCCCCCACACACAAACAGGCCCAGCCCGAGCTGTCCTGGACAGGACACTGAGGCCATGGAGGTCTCCTGGTGCCAACTGTCCGTCCTTATGAGAAAGCAGCGTCACTGAGTGGTCTGGTCAAAAGGGCTCTGCCACATGTGTGACCTGCAGGCTGGAGGCAGCCCACAGGCTCTCCAGCCTCACAGGACACATGGAAGGCCGCTTCTAGCCTTTCCTAGTTAATGAGTGTGCCCGAGTAGCCACCCTTGGGATATGCTGGGTGGACAAACCGAACTTGGAAGGTCCCTGTAGTCGGTCAGATGCACTGTGATTGCTGTCCACCCTACACAGTGGCGATCTGCATCCCCAGGTATGAGCACCTCAGAGCACAGCCGAGGGGATCTGACCCCGGGCTTCTCACCCACCGCTGCAGCCCTGACAAGATGGCATGTGTCTTCAGGCAAGGAATGTGACTTTGCTCAAGTCCTACTGGGTGTTAGAAGCTGAGTCTTTAAGCTGACAGCAGGACCTCCTGCAGGTCTGTGGGGCACCTGGATAGTGTTCTTGGGTCAGGTGGGCGTTGACTGGGTTGTGATCAACGTAGACCCCTGACAGTCTGGTTGAGCTCACCGAGGCCTGCAAAGCCCCAAAGGTACTCTAAGCTGTTTAAAAGCACTGCTGGTCCACGTGTGGTAGTGCGCACCTTTAATCCCAACACTGGGAGGCAGAGCCCGGTGCACTTCTGTGCTCCGGGCCAGCCTGGGTTATTCTGACTAAGGCCACCATGAGGGGACGGAGCTGAGCTAAGGCTGGACATGACTAGAGAGACCAGAGACTTGGGCAGCCACCTCCCCACTCAGCTGATGCCCACACTCCACGAAGACAGTGTGGCTTCTGGGTGACAGCCTTCAGAGCCCAGGAAAGGCTACCGAGCGGCCGCCAGGGCTGCGTGCTGGGGACACTCACCGCCACGATCTCCTGTTTCCTAGGGTCGATGACCCTCACTTTCTTGTCTTTGGATGCTGTGCAGATGAGACTACCGTTGCGGCTCCAGCTCACGTTGTAAATCATGTCTGAGTGCATATCGTCCAAGTTGATGAGGGCTTCCCCTGTCCCCACGTTCCAGATGATAATGGCATTATCACAGCCTGTCACAAGCAGATCAGTCACCAGGTGAGAAGGGCCCACGGAGCATGCCAGAGAAAGCCGCCAGCCCCACAGGGACACGGAGGCACGGGAAGGAAGGTGCTGGAGACAAGAGGCCCCGCCTACTAGGCTGGAGTGACACGACCTCTGTAAAGCGGCCCCGTGAGCCTCTGTCAACCCAACAAGAAGCTCGGCACAGCAGACGTCTCCTGGGGGCAGCTGGACTAACAGAGCCAGGCGGTCTGTCTCCTTGGCTTGCACAAGGCGAACAGGAAAAGGGTGAGTTGCATGGTCCCCACGGGTCCTTCCTGTCACGCTGCCACTCAGCTAGCTGCCCCACCTGTGACCTGCTCTGGAGGTCATCAGAGGGCTCAGGGAGGTCAACAGTGGCTAAGTTGGCACCTTACGATGCCTTCTGTAAACAGGCGCTCCATATTAGTAGATGCCCGCCTGGCATTACATTCCTAACCCCACGTACCACAAACAGTTCCCAACCTTAGTTACAAACTGATCTAGCCAACGTGCAGAAATACATTAAAACAAAATAAAGCAGTATTGTTAAAGTGTAATTCACAGTATCCGTTATATATGCCTAGGTAAGTTCTGACAAATTCCTATAACCAAGAGATAGCTCACTACCATCACCCCAAAGCCTTCATGTATCCTACATGCATGCGTGTGTGCTCAGCTCCGCCATGTAAAAGCCAGAGGGTGCGTCTTTCTGGTGGTCTCTCACTGGCCTGGCCTTCCGTCCGATCCCAGGGTACTGGCTTTCCTTCTCTGCTTCCGTGGCACTGAGATAACAAAACTCACCACCATGTCAGGCTTCCCTAACATGGGTTCTGAAGCCCTTTATTGAGCGAGTTGTGTCCCCTGCAGGCAAGCCTAGCCTTAAACTTACTGCACCACCATATCTGGTTGATGTGCTGCTTTTAGGAAAAAGAAAGAGAGGGAGGGAAAGAATGAATGCATGAATAAATGCACGAATGACTCTAAAATTTGAGCAAAGACAAAAATTTCTGTAAGATGAACTTGGAAATCAGGCCACAAGAGGCAGGTGAGTAGAGAGACAGAAAGTGCCAGGGTTCACTGTGGAGCAGTTTAACAGAAAATTCAAAAGCAGCATTGATCGGTGTCCAGAGCCGGGAGCTGAGCAGACAGGCTGAGCTTTGCCAGCAGGACGGTGTGGGAGAGGACAGCAGGGCCCGTGGGAAGGCCCCGGAGCACACACATCAAGGGTACAAACCCAGGCGTTTGGAGTCTGCCGTAGCTCCTTAGTGCTCTAGTGGGGTCCCACCCATCCCCCCATCCCAAGGCGAGGAGGGCAAGGCAGCATCTGGGCTCCTACCTGCGCTGAGAAGCACATTGCGAGCCGTCGGGTGCCAGGCCACGATGCCGACTCGTTTTGAGTGACCTTCTAGAATCACCACGGGCTCTGTCAGGGAAAGGGTGAGTCCATTTTCCGGGATCTGCCAAACCTGGTGGAACAGGAAGGAAGGAGATGACTGGTCTGAAAGCCGCTGTCACCTCTGACTCCCGATCACTATGGCCACCCAGTGGCACCTGCCTGGGTGAAAGGCGCAGGCAACGAGTGTGTGCCTGTTTTAAAAACTGTGACTATACTAAGTACTTGGTCACTTCTCTTCATTTGTGACCTGCCAGGCCAACGGTGTCCCTTAGAACCACAGGTTGTTCACTCTGACTGAGTAGCGTTCTCCTTCCTCTACGGTAAGATTTCCTTGTGTGGTAGAAAGATTCCCACATCCCACATATAAAAACACAGAGCCTATGTTCACACGCGTGCGCCAGCAGAGGGTTTACCTCAGTGCTCTCTGAGGGATTCAGTCATTTTGTGCTTCTCCTGCACCAAGTCTAGTGGGTACTAGACAGCTCCCAACTATCACACATTACATATCATGTGTCACCACATTCCACATTCCTTTATGAGATGGTAAAAATATTAAAACACTTGTGTTGGTGGGTATATGTATTCATGAACATATTAGAAACCACTGAACCATACATTTTAAATGAGCACCTTCTATATGAATTGTCTCTTAAAAAAAAAACAGCTTATTTGCTGCTGTGTGCTTCCATGTGTGTTTGTGTGTGTGCCCCTTTATGTTTGTATGTCTCTTTCTCCGTGTGTGTGTGTGTGTGTGTGTGTGTGTGTGTGAGAGAGAGAGGACAACTTTGTACAGTTGCTTCTTTTCTTCCACCTTTGCACGACTTCTAGGGACTGAACTCACATCCCAGGCTAGCCTGTCAAGTGCCTTTACCTGCGGAGCCATCTTGTTGGCCCCATTAATGAGGTGTATACTTAAGAAAAGAGAGAAGGAAATCCACTCGGGGGTCTAGAGCTGGCTCCGTGAGTGAGTGCTTGCTCTGTGGGAAAACCTTGAGCTTGGATTGCTAGCACCAAATAAGGAGCCAGCCGTGGGCTTGCATGCCTGTGATTCCAGGACTTGCTGAGGCGGGGTGTGGACACACGGGGACTCGGAGCTTGTGGGCCCAGTGGTGGGCTCCTGGTTCAGCAAGGATGTGAATCAGAAGGGGGTGAGGTGGAGAGCAAGAGAGACGACGCCCAGCCAACACTGTTAGTGCACTTACTGCGTACAGACTGACTGCCGGTGACAGGCGGAGGCTCAGCACATCCAGACTGGACACTGTCACAGGGAGGGGAAGGGAAGGGCACAGCCGAGCGAAGGGAAGCAGACTTAGTGATGAACACTGGGAACTGAGGGCTCTCTGCCTCGTTTCTTGTTTTAGGATCTTGCTATGCGGCCCAATCTGGCCCAATCTAAGCCCAAGCTTAGAGGCCCCAGCTCCCACCACGTGGTGACGTCTGCACAGGCAGCTGAAGCCGGAGGAGAGGGGACCCCAGCTCCCACCACGTGGTGACGTCTGCACAGGCAGCTGAAGCCGGAGGAGAGGGGACCCCAGCTCCCACCACGTGCTGACGTCTGCGCAGGCAGCTGAAGCCGGAGGAGAGGGGACCCCAGCTCCCACCACGTGCTGACGTCTGCGCAGGCAGCTGAAGCCGGAGGAGAGGGGACCCCAGCTCCCACCACGTGCTGACGTCTGCGCAGGCAGCTGAAGCCGGAGGAGAGGGGACCCCAGCTCCCACCACGTGCTGACGTCTGCGCAGGCAGCTGAAGCCGGAGGAGCGGGGATGCTGAGTGTGCAGGCCTTGCCTAACCCGCCCCGGCAGGACAGGTCTGCTCCCCTGGTGGGCAGGGGCCACCGCTTTAACTTTCAGTAGGGCAGCAGGCTTCATTATGACTTTTTTTTTAATTTGAATAAAACTTAAAGGTTTCTGATTAGCCAAACACCTCCAGTTGAACCTGGCTGAGTATAATCAGGCTGCAGCTGAAGAGAACGCACAGGAACAGGGGGGTCCCTCTGACGAAAGCATGATGTTGCTGGCACCTTCATGAACGTCATGGCTGGTTTTTGCTTCTAATGGCAAGTGTGGTGATTCCACACTCTACCCCCAGGGGTCGCCCTCGCCTCGGCCTGCTGGGATCTCACCAGCATCTGTACCCTGGGACTCAGGAGCCGCAGAGCTCAGCTCAGGCTTCCACTTCTCTAAACTTCTCCTTCCCCCACGCCTTGCCTCAGTAGAGGGGAAATGTCAATGATGAAAGCAGAACATTTGTTATAGGACAGAATTTTTCACTTTTTCTTATTTGTGTATTTTATATACGAGCCCTTTGTTTTCATGTACACAGATCCCATCAGATGGTTGTGAGCCACCATGTGGTTCCTGGGAACTGAGCTTAGGACCTCTGGACAAGCAGCCAGCACTCATAACTACAGAGCCATCTCTCAGCCCCATATGCCAGCATCTTAAGTCAGGCCGGCTGGTGTCTGCAGTGCACGCTGAGCAGACCAGACGGACAGCGGGTAGACACACTAGACAGACTCGGCTCCTTGTGCCCTGGGTCCATTGCACATCTATCTACTGAGGAGCTGCCACAAAGCAGATAGTAATGACTTGGGGGCTGAACAGGAAACTTAGCTTTCACAGACTGACACCCAGATACGGAAGGTGCTGGAGTCATACAAACGCACCCCAAGTGTGGGCCACCCACAGCAGTGTGCTCCACTGCCCTGGGTATGTGCAGTGAGGCGATCTCGGGGTATGCACTGAACCTGGAGTGATGGTGGACGGTGGGCACTAATGTGGTGATACCCACTGTGTCCAATGCTGTGCTGACTGAAAATGCGAGTATAGTCAGGACCACACCACAGGAGCTGGTCCATCGGGAGTCTCTGGAGAAATGACTAAGAATGAAAAGGAGCAGGGGAAAGGGAAGAAACAGGGAAATCAAGCAGCCAGTTTCAACAGAAACCCGACAAATGCACAGAGCATCTTCTAAAAAGTGAGCAGACAATGCCTGGGAGAGGCTGGGGGGTGGGGGGGGAGCAGCAGAGAAAGGAGCCAGTCAAGATGGTAACGCCACAGGCGCTGACGCTGAACAAGTGTCTGGGAAAGACTGAGAAATAAAATGGAAAGACACCAGAAGCCGAGCCTATGAGAACAGAGCTGGATGTGAGCCGTGGGAGAGAGCTGGGCCCCAGGCAGCACGACTGCCCTCCGGCTGGTGCTGCAGGCCTGCTCACCGCTGTCACTAACTGGCTCTCTGCCTGGAGGGGGCCTGCTACTTCTGGTAATGGCCTGTCAATGTTACTGAAGGTCTTGCTTGGGGACACAGAGCAGAGTGCCACTCTTATGCACAAGCTGGCAGGCTGGCCTGGGCCTCTGGGGCTGGGATGCTAATTAGCCACGTCAGCACTGAACCCCCTTAGGTGCTGGGAGCCAAACTCCGTGTTTATACTAAGGGAACATGGCCTGGCTTACAGAGGGTTCTGGAAAGGTCAACTGAGCTAATGTTCTGCACAGCACTACCCTAATAGGAAACTGCTTGTGGGGAGGGACACACACTGCAGCTGGAAGGCCTGGGTCCTGGACACTGCCCTCCTAAGCGGCATGAGCCTTCTGACAAAACTGTCCTCATGTGAGCCTGGGTTTCCAAGCGATGTGACGTGTTCTCTTCCTGTCCCCTCTGTGCCACTGCAGTGATTCACCACCAACATGCAGAGCAAGGGCTTAGACAAGGCCGAGCACATGGGCCTGCTATGTTTCTGAGCACACCTCTGCTCTCTCTCCTGTCATCACACACACTTTTAGGTTTGAGCCCCAGAATTTCTGAGAGGACTCTTGTCTTGCAGTGAACTCATTAGTACCCACTTACATCCCACATGTCCCGTGTGTGAAAGCCCTGTTTATGCCTGGGACAATTCGTGCTGATGCTGTCTGTGAGGGCTGGCGAGTTTTTCTCTGTCCCTGTGGCTACAGACTGGTACCCCAACACCAATCTGCTTTCTCAGAAACACTCACTGAGCAGGGAGGCAGACGGCAGACTCGCCCTCCACAGAGGATCCAGAGCAACACCTCAGCACGGCAGGGACAAGTCTCTACCCTGCCTACTGAAAAAAAAAGTCTTCGAGTCTCTAAAAATTCTATTGGATGACACATTACCATAGTAATGTTTTGTTTTGAAAGAAAGAAAGGAAAACAACATAATCAGTCCCAAAGGGCTTCCAGATGAAAGCGGGGCTCAACCACTGCAAACGCACCGAGGTTCTGAAAACATGCTCGAGCACATGTGCATGCTGTGTCCCCCCACCTGCACACGGAGAGAGCACGGCTGCAGGGAGGCAGGGCAGGGGGAACCTGCTCCCCATAAGCAAGCAAGGCAATTGGCTTAATGGTTTTATTTTTCAAACATGGCACAAATTTAAAGTACACAAAGTGTTTCCAGAGCCCACTCTCCTATCTTGATCACCCGCCGGGAACTGACTACTGAGCAAGACACTAGAGCTACAGCCATGAAGTGCTTTCTTGCAAAAGGTCATGTTTTTACAGAGCCCAGGGCACCGATTTCAAAGGGAGCATAAAGGTGAGAAGGTCCCTCAAGAATCGAGGGGAGGGACTTGCTGCAGAACAGTCTAGAGGCCCCACGAGGCAGCCTGGGACTGAGGCTGGATCTGCCAGAGGTCACCAGCCCGGAGGCGATCTGCACAGCAGACACTCCACAGGGCACTGCACACACCGGGCTTCCAATTCTATTGTATGAATGACGTTGCTGGAAAGGCCATGGTGAAAGCTCACAAAAACCAAGTACAGCACTTACCTTTGTTCACTTCTCTGGGGTAAGGATGATGTGGGAAGACAGGTGAAAGCACTCACCATGAATGAACGATCTGGGACTGCCTAGGATGGGACAGTTTGGGACAGCTAAGGGGACACCAAAGGGGACAGCTAAGGGATCTTTTCACCTCTCAGTCTGAACCACAGCTTCTGCGTCTGCGTCTGATTACTGCTCTCCAGACGAGGGTAGCCAACAGCAGTCACGACCTGACCTGACTGTTGTTGGAATTATTTCAATCACTGCCATTTACTGGGGCTAAGATTCCTCCGAGTAAAATACTGAGAAACCACAATCCGACAAACTCCATAGGAAGCTACGATACCAAGCCCTGGGCTGGAAGCAGAGGATAGCTCCCGGGACGAGAGTTTACCTGCTGCCTGTTGGTGTCAGCACTGCTCTGAATGAACGGCAGGCTCTGGCATGCAAGCTGCCCACCATACTCCACTACAGGCTGCTTAAAGAATATGCCTTTCAAAGGAGAGCCTGGGCTGGCAGGGTGGCTCAGCGGGCAGAAGTGTTTGCTGCCAGCCTGACAGCGGGGTTCAGTTCCTGGAAGCCACTTGAGAACACGGCTGTGATAGTGTACTCCTACGGGGTGGTGCTGGTAGTGGGGAGACCACCGGAGGACAGGAGAGCCTCCTGCAGACCACCAGACCCATGTTTATAACTCAATGGGCTTAAACGATCCAAAAGCAGTTTTTAAACTTCGGCTTACCCCTCAGCTCTGAGGGGCTGGCTCTGCTGTACTCCTACAGCAGGTTGCCCAAGGTGTTCTTGCTGCCATGCGTCCATGACGTGCCCTACACTCACCGCACAAGTCCTCACGCATGCTCAGCAATGCATGATTCTCTGTCCACACGCATGACCTTACATGAGCGCCCTACTGTCTATGTGGGGTGGAGGCTGAGAGTGCCCTGCCAGGCCAGGAACTCCACAGTTGGGTCGAGACCCCGGAGCCCTGCCTGTCACCTGCAGCCCCAGGGACACTGCCGCTGCTACTGCCCGTGTCTAAGCAACTACCCAGAGCTCTTCTGTTTTTAAAAAAGGGTGGGTGGGGGGACTTGAACGTCTACAATCCCCTGCCAGTGTGGACTGTCCTTAGCTCGGGGGTGGAGGCGGTGGTAGTGGAGGGCGGAGTCAGCACGGACAGGAAGCCAAGCCTGCAAGGCTCCCTCCCCCGACACCTCCCAGCCTGTCAGCACGCTCACTCGGAGCCACTGAGTGGGTGAACAGTAGCCTCTGTGCCGCCCACACTTAAGACAGAAGGAAATTAGGAGATTTGGCCTAGAGCACTGTTCAACTAACAGAAGGTTTGCTCTGCCAGTGCAGGAGCAGCAACAGAGGATTTCTGTAAGACAGAGGTCTGAATTACAGCTGGTGTTGGAACTTCCCCAACCTCAAATAAAAACAAAGCTGGTAACTGACCAAATCACCCCAAATCCCACAGACGGGGCACCCTACTTCACTGACCTAACGGGACAGGTCAGGACACACTCTGGCAATGGAGAAAGGGCTGCCTTTCTTAGCGGCCGCTGATCACTGGAGCCCCCCACCTCCACCCCAAGGACTAAACAGGCAGGTGCAGGCTGGGCCTAGTGTAGGCCACCAGCAAGGGCTCCTGTCCCCAAGACAGCCAAGACAGGCCATCGGAGAGAGACCAGGGTGAATGGCTGATACCATTTGAGCAGGTAGGAAATGGGGGGAGGACCTCCCACACAAAGGCCTCTCCCCCCTGAAGAGCACAGGAATGGGAAAGGCCCAACAAAGACAGGCCAGGAAAGCAAGGCGAGCCCCATGTTCCTGAACATCAACATGCTCTGTGAGAGCAGCAAGTCAAACCAAGCCATCTTCTGGAAACTTCCAACAAACACACACAGGGATTAAGTGTGAGCACTCACACATGCACACACTCAAGCATGTACAAGCACACTCCCACTCTCACAGAGAAAGAGGTGGACTGAAGGAGATGGCTCTCGTTGCCAGAGGACCCAGGTTTGAGTCCCAGCACCCACACATCAGCTCACATCTGTTAACTCCCATCCCAAAGGATCCAATGCTGTATTTTGTCTCTGGGTCTCTTGAAGGTACATGGTACACGTAAACTCATGTGAGCATACAAACACATAAAAATAAACATAAACGAAACAAATACACTAACGACAAGATGCTAAGAGGAGCAAAGGCCCAAGAGAAGATGGCAGTTGGGTCCCAGCTGTCATAAAGAGACCAAGAGGCCTGGCCTGAGGAATGTCCGAGTGCTGGCCCTGGAGAGGACATCCAGCCCAAAGCACCGCCCACACCTGCTCTGCGGGCTGCAGCCGCAGCCGTCAGAGCTACTCTCTGCACTCAGCTGCAAACACCTCCTGCCATGCACCAGGTCACCGTCCCAGCTGCTCAGGCTGTCCCCAGGACAGGCCAGACACTAAGCAAGGGAAGCTGCAGAGACCGGTGTCTGGGGTGAGCAGAGCGGCTTATAACACAGAAGTCTCCACAGGAAGCCACCCGGCTGCCTCAGCATCTCACACTGAGAACAGGGCTCGGCTGGTGCTAACAGCACACACAGCATCTTCCCAATGCCTGCACCGTAAGACGGGTGCTTTCTAAGCACGCTATCACCAGGAAGGCCAGATGGACATCTGGTGCACACTGCACCACCACTGCCTTCACACAGGCCACAACAAGGTCACCAGCAGTGGAGGGCCACGCTCCTCGTCCAAAGGCTGTAGGACTTGACTAAGCCACATTAAATGCACAGTCTACACAAACGTACAAGTCCTCCGAGGGAACTAAGATGTAAGAAGCAACAGGACCGGGGCTGGTGAGATGGCTCAGTGGGTAAGAGCACCCGACTGCTCTTCTGAAGGTCCAGAGTTCAAATCCCAGCAACCACATGGTGGCTCACAACCAT
>NC_034612.1:3719182-3729227 GCF_900095145.1 Mus pahari
AAATCTTTAAAAAAAAAAAAAAAAAAAAAAAAAAAAAAGAAGCAACAGGACCAGGAGCAAAAGCCAGGTGTGCAAATCAAATCCCACCAGGAGACAGAAGCAGGAGGATGTCTGTGAGAGTCCCAAACTACAGCAGCCGTCTGCAGCGAACCGACCAACCCTGAAGACAAGGCCAGGCCACGGCCTCAGAGCTGGGCACGGTGGGGCACACAGTCTCAGCCCTCTGAGAACGGGGCAGGACATGGAGGGCTGGAGACCAGTCTGGCTATAATACAAGACCCAATCTCAAGAAAACAACAAAAGAAACCTGGTAGTTTGGGACAATTTTCCAGGATCAGGGGGGTGACTTGAAGCTAGGGGGCTGGAGAGATGGCTTCATAGTTAAGATCACTACTGCTCCTACAGAAGGCCTGGGTTCTGATCCCAGCACCCATGTGACAGATCATAACATAAACACCTGTGACCCCAGTCCCAGGGGATCCGATGCCCTCTGCTGGCTTCTGTGGGCACTGCATGCATGTGGTGAACACATAATTGAGCCTACACCCTAGATAAATGGTGACAACTGGTGGGTGCCTGCATTCTCCCCAGAAGGTTCCACTTGCTCCTGCCATGAACTGCAAACACCAGCTGAACAGTGTTCCGCCTTTAAATGCTTGCATCCCAGGATCTAGATCAGCAGTTCTCCACCTGTGGGTGCTGACCCCCTCAGGGTCACAGACCAGATATCCACTCCATTACGATTTATAACAGGGGCAAAATTTCAGTATGAAGTAACAACAAGAATAATGTTATGTTCGGGGGTCACCACAGCACGAGGAACTGTGTTAAAGGGCCGCAGCATTAGGAAGGTTGAGAGCAACGGTTCTAGATCCTGCCTAGATCACCAAGGATGGGCAGACACACTGTGGTCACAATCACCCCCGGCTCCCAGACCAGCACTTAAAGAACATGGATGTAGAGAGAATCTCCTGTGCAGTGTGTGGATACATCACCATCAATGAACACACACAGAACAACACCCATGGCCAACAGGAAAGCACACACTAGAAGGTGGGGGTGCAGTGTGTGGATACATCACCAATCAATGAAAACACACACACAGAACAACACCTATGGCCAACAGGAAAGCACAGACTAGAAGGTGGGGTATCCCATAAGCAGAGAGGATTCTGGGATAGAGCCAAGCACTGAAGATTCATCCCTGGACACAAAGGAGGAAAATTCATGAAAGCTGAGCAGGGGTGACCAGCCACGTGGCAGAACTCAGATTAGAACAAACAGATGAAGAGCGAGCCAACGCTACGGCCAAGGTGTCTGTAAACATGACAAAGGCAGAGACACTATTTCTGAGAACAGGGATGCAACTTACAATAAACACCCACAATACCGGGGGCGGGGGGCACAGAAACAGCCAATTCAAGGTTAGCACAGATGCCTTGAGAACAGGGTACGTGGAAGATTCCGGTGCTTATTGCCCCTTCCGACCTGATCTGGAATATCAGACAACTGAACAGAGGGAGCAGTGCCCTGCAAACTTTGGCTCAACTTAGAAAACAGAAAAGCAGCGACCACGAGAGCCACGCTGGGCTCCTTTACTGAGTCACCAGGCACAGGGACAAAGCCTCAATAGCTATGCAGACCCAAGAGGACGGAACCACAAGTGCCTCGCTCCAGGGACTGGACCTACATAAACATCAGGATCTGCACGTTTGCAGCAAATCCAGGCCAGAGCCCTGACCTGCTCCAGAAGGACACAGTCAGCAAAATGCAGACTGCTGAAAAGCACAGGTCAGAAAACCAGCGCTCTATGCCAGCTGCCCTGGAAGAACAGTGACAGGACCCAGACTTAAAAGCTGCTGTGCTGTTTTTAAATGGCAGTGCCCACCTGGTGTTTATTAGAGAGGCCCACGTGAGCGAGCAGCATCCTATAGTAAGAGACACGCGTGACCTGAAGGGTGTGAGGGAGGGAATGTGGGAGGCAGGGTAAGAAGTCACTGGCCCCCCTCCATCCACCTACCGCTACACTCTTCCAACACTGATGTTTTCGTGGAAGTTGTCTTGAACGGTAATGGGGTCAGCAGGGCTGGCAACAAAGAAACACATCAAACCTGTCTCTTCCGCAGCAGTTGGGACTCTCAGCTGCAGGCCCTGGCAGAGGTCTAACCTGTGCTCCTCTCCAGGAGCAGGCGTGTCCAGTCACCAGTCACCGGTCTAACAAGCACACACACAGAAAGCACACACACACAAGGACGCCTTTACTGGCACCACATTCAATACGCTCTCAGCTGCTTTCAAAAGCCCATGAGGAAAATGTTTAAATACTACAGTTCAGGAACTAATTTATCTAAACTATTCAGCTGATAAAGCATCCTAAACAAGGTTTTGGTCTACAGACAACAGATGAGTCTAAAAAACAAACCAAACAGCAAAAGAAGACACCAGGAAAGACAGGGAGAGAAGGGGGTGCTTCTCCAGGCTCCCCAAGGTGAGACTGGGACTCCTGGGGTTAATCTTTGCTATTCAGGGCAGCAGTGCCCCCCCCCAATGCCTCTGTCTAACCTTGTTAGTGTATTTGGTAAGTGCTGTGTCTTGAGACGTCTACATCTGTGATGAACACCATAACCAAAAGCAATCTGGAAGCAAGTGCTTCAGCTATGCAGTTCCTCAGCACGGCCCACCACTGAGGGGAGTCAGGGCGGGAGCCTGGAGGCAGGAGCTGACGTACAGGCTGGCTCACTGGCTCGCTCCTCGTGGTGTTCTCAACCTGCTTGCTTGTGGAACCCAGGCCCACATTCCCAAGAGTGTCACTGCCCACAGTGACCTGCACTCTCTCATATCAGTCATTACTTAAGAAGATGCCCACAGGCCAATCTGGTGGGAGCATCTTCTCAACTGATGCTCTTCCTAAATGCCTCGGGCTTGGGACAAGTTGACGTTTGTGATGGTTTGTGTATGCTTGGCCCAGGGAGTGGCACTATTTGGAGGTGTGGCCTTGTTGGAGAAGACGTGGCACTATGGGCATGGGCTTTAAGACCCTTGTCCCAGCTGCCTGGAAGTCAGTCTTCTGCTAGCAGCCTGCAGATGAAGATGTAGAACTCTCAGCTCCTCCTGCACTATGCCTGCCTGGATGCTGCCATGCTCCCACCTTGATGATAATGGACTGAACCTCTGAGCCTGTAAGCCAGCCCCAAGTAAATGTTGTCCTTGTAAGAGTTGGCTTGGTCAGGATGTCTGTTCACAGCAGTAAAACCCTGAGACAACACCAAACTAACCAGCACATACTGAGAACTGATCCAGGTCACCAATCTGTCTTAGAGGGAAAGTCACACTCAGGGACACAGACCTGAAAGGTGCCCCAAGGCAGCAGTTGGAGGCTGAAACAGGGATCAGCAGAGTCTAGGGCCCACATAGCACCAACGCTTTCTCAAAACACACCTTTTGGTGCTGCAGAGATGGCTCAAGTGGTTAAGAAAAATTGGCTATTACGAAGGACCTGGGTTCAATTCCTAGCACCTACATGGAGGCTCACAACCATTTCACTCCAGCTCCAGGTACACTGTCCTCTTCTGGCCAATGTAGGCCCTGTGTTTACACGGTGTGCAGACAGACATAAACGCACCCAGGTAAGTAAAACACCCACACGTGAAAAATAAAGGCTCTTCTTTAGCAGCAGAAGAAAACACCTTCCAGCATGGGCTCGGGACCAGTGCCTGCTCCTCCCCAACTTCCCGATCCCGCCTTATCCAGTTATCTGCAGTGGATGACAACACTTGCAGTGTGTGGTAGCTTGCTGCACAGTGGATGACAACAGTCCTTCCACCTTTTTTGGTAGGAGGTGCACAGTCAAATATCATTAATAAAATTATTAGAAAAATCATCTTACTTGCACCCGAATCTTCCCTACAGCTACCAAGTGTTGGTGAGTAGCCCCTCTCAAACAAGAAAGACAGGAAATGGCACAACTTGCTGGTGCACGGGCTTCTAAACAGCTCACCTCTCACAAAGCCGTATGGTATAATCCAATGAAGCCAACACTGCTGGGACTCCTACACGTGTGTGGGTGTGTGCGTGTGTGCACACAGAGCTGAGAGCAGGACGTGGGTCCCGTGGTTTGCGTCCCACCTCACCCTTGGGACTTACCATAACAGTGCAGTCCTCTGAGCCGCTGGCGATGACCTGATCGTTATGTGGACACCAGTCTATGTCCAGCACTGGTCCTGTGTGGCCACACACTGTAGGGTAGGATTTGTCAATTCGTCCCGTCTGAAAGAAGAGACAAATGGATCATGTAACACAGTGTGACATCAATGCATCAGCACCTGTCAGTCACTGCCACCCCAACCTCTGCCACTGTAGGTGATCACATTCACCCTCGATGCCAACTAGTAAGGACCACCCATCATCACCTCCAGAATCACTGCTAACGGCACTCCATCAGTTACAAGGACCTAAACTCCAGAACCAAACTATTTAGTCTGCATTAAAAACCAGGCAAAGAGAATTCGAAGTCTTTTTACCCAAGTACAATTCTATAGCAGCAACATTGTTGTAGACAAGTTCTACAAGGGGACCCTTGGTATTACTCAAAATGTAAAATATAATTCCCTTTTTGAAAACTGATTTTATTTTAAATTCTGGGGTCTGTATGTACAGAGGACCTGGAGGCCAGAGGCACAGGATCCTCTCTCTCTCCCCGCTGGAGTTGGAGCAGCTGTGAGCTGCAACCTGAACTCAGGTCTCCTCTGCAAGGTCAGTGCAAGCTCCCAACTGCCGAGCCCCTTCTCACATTTAATTAAGAGAACAAGCTATTGGAGCAAACATGCCTGCTAGTGGTGTTGGAAATAAAGGGAAAGCCACAGCTACCATGCGGAGGCTCGAGGGCGAGGCTGTAATGCCTCTGTCAGGTTGGACCGTACCACCCAGTTCCACATCCCAGTAAAGTTACCTGTTCCAATCTAACAAGTCAGCCTACCAATCTGGGATCAATTACGACAACTACTGTGTCAGCAACAGGCACACAGCGAGACCTCACTGTGTCCGCAACAGGCACACAGCGAGACCACACTGTGTGACCAATAGGTACACAGCGAGACCACACTGTGTCCACAACAGGCACACAGCGAGACCACACTGAGTGACCAATAGGTACACAGCGAGACCACACTATGTCACCAATAGGTACACAGCGAGACCACACTGTGTCAGCAACAGGCACACAGCGAGACCTCACTGTGTCCGCAACAGGCACACAGCGAGTCCACACTGTGTGACCAATAGGTACACAGTGAGACCACACTATGTCACCAACAGGCACACAGTGAGACCACACTGTGCCAGCAACAGGCACACAGCGAGACCACACTGTGCCAGCAACAGGCACACAGCGAGACCACACTGTGTCACCAATAGGCACACAGCGAGACCACGCTGTGTCACCAATAGGCACACAGCGAGACCACACTGTGTCACCAATAGGCACACAGCGAGACCACACTGTGTCAGCAACAGGCACACAGCGAGACCTCACTGTGTGACCAATAGGTACACAGTGAGACCACACTATGTCACCAACAGGCACACAGTGAGACCACACTGTGTCCGCAACAGGCACACAGCGAGACCAAACTGTGCCAGCAACAGGCACACAGCGAGACCACACTGTGTCACCAACAGGCACACAGTGAGACCACGCTGTGTCACCAATAGGCACACAGTGAGACCACACTGTGTCACCAATAGGCACACAGTAAGACCACACTGTGTCACCAATAGGCACATAGTAAGACCACACTGTGTCAGCAATAGGCACACAGCAGCTCTTTCCTTTCACTAGCAGGGATGGCGGCTGCAGGCTTCAGGGGCAGGCACGCAGCAGACTCCCTACCCTGTGTGACAGACGGATCCACACACCGGCGCTGCTCTCTGACTGCATCCATCGTCCTCCTCATCGGGATGGGCTTCTTGGCAATTTTTCAAGATAAGTAAACGCTGTTTGAAATCTGACTCAACCAACCACAGGGCTCTTCCGAGAGAGAGGGATGTGCTAACCTGACAAGCCCACGTGCTCAGCACCAGAGATGTGGGCCTGTATCCAGGACCCGCTGCTTAGAGGTTAGCCCAGGGGAAGCCAATAGCTCAGCACAGCTCAGCACATGCAGAATAGGGGGCAGCCATACCCATCTCCCAGGTTTATGGTGAGACTCCAACAAGAGAACATGTTTAGGGAAATCAAAAGACCCCATTATTGGGCTGGAGAGATGGCTCAGTGGTTAAGAGCACCCACCGACTGCTCTTCCGAAGGTCCTGAGTTCAAATCCCAGCAACAACTTGGTGGCTCACAACCATCAAGATCTGAAGTCCTTTTCCAGAGTGTCTGAAGACAGCTACAGTGTACTTACACACAATAAATAAATAAATAAATCTTTTTTTTTCTTTTTTTTTCAAAAAAAGATCGTATTATGGTGACCCGGGTAAGTACATTGAGATGACTGATGGCACCTTGGACAAAATGAGGGCTCAATAAAACCGTCACTGTCAGTTCTTCTAGTGGAGTACTCACATTACCCCATCACTAACTCACCGGTACAGGATAGTTGTGAATTTCTATTGACAAGACATGAGTACTAGAGCTGGATATGGAAGGTGTGACCCTGTGCTAACATAGGAACAAGTGATAGTGACAGTGTGTGTTGTCACAGCGCAGGCAAGGGTTTCTGCTGAGAAGGAATTATGCTGAGGTGTAAAGATTTCCCCTACCCTATGTCTATGGTCAAGGCTTCTTCAGAAATGACCCTTTTTGGGCAACAGTCACTAAATACTGGGCTGAGGACCTGGCTCAGAGGTAGAGTGTTTACCTAGCACCCACCAGGCCTGGGGCTTAGTCCCCAGCAGTGCAAACAATCAACAACAACAACAAGAAGAAAGAAAAGAAAAAGAAAACAGAGCCCATCGGCTGACACCACATCCTGAAAGAGTCTGGCAAAGAGCGATGGCATTCAGAACCACAACTGCCCAGGCCATCTCCCACCTGCGGGCTCTCGGCCACCTTCCTCAAGCTGTTGAACTTTACCCAGTTGTCCATCTGTAACAGAATGCCAATGACTTATTCTTTCCCATTAGATGTGACAACCAAGGGCCAGTGTGTGTCAGTGCCCAGAATGGGAAACACTTCAGAATTCAGCAAACACGGACTCGCCCTCCCGCATTTTCACTGGGATCCGTCCTATCACATGTGAGCGTGGAGGCCCCTGTACACACACATAAGCATTAGGGGATGTTAAACACACCGGCCTGTTCCTTCAAAGGATACTCGCAGAAGGCTAGGCGCTGATGTGCTGACCTTTGCTCTGTCCTCCTCTTGACCATTATCATGAGCTTGTCCATCTACAGAATCTAGAAGGTCCTATATGGAAGGTGTAACATATGGTCAACCTATAGAACCATCATGGAAGATGTTACATACAATTTACAGAGTTTCGATATAGCCAGGTCTTCTTCATCTTTACTGTGTACACAGGATTGAGTTAATTGTCCCCAGAGACGATTTCACCAACTTATGCTTGAATATGCAATAACAATCCATTCAGGGTCAGAATCCTGAAGTCTGAGCCACCATCAGCTACTTGTCATGTTGAACCACACCGTGACCTCTTGGATCGCTACTCTGCCAGACAGAGCCTGGTTGCTAGGCTGCTGGCAAGCCCCATCCACCGAGCCACCTCACTGGTCACCATTGATATTTTTTTCTCCATCAAAAGTTTTTCTGCTGAACTGTCTTATCCCACGCCTCACCCCGGCAAGCCCCACTTGACACTGTGACAGAAAACACAGCACTGAACTTGAACTCCCCGGAACAGCAGGTAGTATTGGTCTGGGCTATGTGGGGCTGCTGAGGAGAGCCAGACAAGTCGAAACTGACCCTGGAGTGCCAAGCCTAGTTAACTAGTTTATCCACACACGAGAAGTTTCTCTAGCTTAAACAGCACCAGCTACAAGCTAACAGGTAGGTGCCCACACGTATTCTTTAAGTGGGTGAGACCTCTGAGAATAAGCAGAATGTCTGCCATCCCCACCAGAGGCACAGCAGCCTGCAGCAGCAGAGGACCAGGCTGTATTCCCAGGATCCTGCCTGATGCTGAGGGACAGCTTGCACACTTCCGTTCTATTGAAACCCAAAATAGCAATAAGCAGGGCATGTGGCACTTTTAATCCCAGCACCCTGGAGGCAGAGGTAAGTGGCTATCTGTGAGTTCAAGGCTGGCCTGGCCTGTATAGCAAGCTCTAAGCAGCTAAACAGATATACAAACAAAACAAACCACAGCAAGTAATGATAATAACTAGTGCTTTCAGGGGTGGGCAAGACCACTGATCGTATGGAAACTTAGTTATTCAGAAATAAATGGAGGCACAGTACCCAAGAGGCAGCGATCTGAAATGTCACTGGCCATCAATGCCAGGCTTGGATAGGGAAAAAACTTTCCACCCGGGCATGGGCTGAGCAATGAGCACAACAGTAGCCTGTGATCGCTGGCAGCCGGCCATCAGAAACATGGTGTTAATAACACCGGATACTCTGCGAGCAGCTGCTTCCTCTGGCTGTGATGTCACCATAAATCCATCCAACACACACAGCAGCGTCACACCACAGCACTGCACAAAGGCACTGATCGCACACAGTGAGGCAGGCACAGGCAAAGGGAAGGATGGTGTTCTAAGTGCATGCAGACCGGACGGCAGCTCTCCTGTTCTCATGGTTTATAGCCTTCTCACCCATAACAAAGTCAGATTAAAGTACAGTCAGACTTTTACCAAAAGGTATATGCTATTAAGATGTGATGATGAGACCCAGCAAGACGGCTCGGAGGTGAGAGGTGCCTGCTGCCAGGCCAGGGAACCGGAGTTCAATCCCAGCAACCTCTGTAGCAAGTTACCTTCCGACCTCCATGTGTGTGTGCACTTGGTACCCACTGCAACTGGCAAACAAACAAAACAGTGTATCCTGCAGCACTCTGGTTACTCCAACAGTGGACTAATGTGTAAGGACAAGCAGACAGCACCAGGGGGACACAGGGAACTCGGGGCACACAGTCCGCATGCACCCCAAGACGCATATTCCTTTTCCATCCCATGGGCAATGAGGACCGTGTCTGCTCTGAGGGTCTGCTCCACACCCCGAGATGCCGCAGCTTACCTTAGCAGCATGTGCAAATAACAGTGAGGCATTTAAAGCCGTTTTCCCGGTATCTTTTTCTGACTAAAAAGTGACATTTTAAGGACTTCTCTCCAAGTTTTCAATTTTTATATATAATAATAATTTCATTTTACTAATGCTGCTTCATTAAGGGCAAGACACCTCAACCGCATTATCTGGACAGAGTATAAAATTGTATTTATTACTCGTGTGTAAGATGTGCGTGCACGTGAGTGGGTGTGCATGCCGCGGAGGTCACAGAGCTGGGGTGCGTAGCTGACTGGTCTGGATCCTGGGTCCAGCATCCATCCTTTTCTAGGATGGAAACTACAGCCATATGTGTTCTGAGCCTTCAATAAGGTTTTAATTCACTCACAGGGCACACCGTGCCTGTCTAGTCACAACCCCAAGTGGCTGAAATTACCGGGAGTTAACACGGTAACTGTAAAACCACCAACAAGATTCTAGAGGCTGTTCCAGGCCCTGGTTCATGAACACATGGGACAGTGGTGAAATGGGTCAGGACCCTGGCACACGCGCAGAGTACCTGACAGATCGAGTGGCCTGCTCTGAGCCAAGCAACATGAACCCAAGGGAAAATTCAGCCTCGGAGGCGTGCAGACAGCTGGCACAAGGCAGAGGTGTAAGGGCACAGTTTCCACGTGGCTGGCCCAAGCTGATGGTGACCGCTCTGAGCGTGCCCCAGCCAGTAACCCCCAGCCAGCAACCCCCAGCAGAGCGGTAAAGCTGAGGCCAGCACTCCCATGCGCTTTGGGTCTGGGGCAAGACCTTAAAATTTCAAACCAAGACTCAGCAGGGCCTTTAGAGAGAGAGAGAGAGAGAGAGAGAGAG